>NC_073695.1:160261326-160561326 GCF_029784165.1 Wyeomyia smithii | reverse complement strand
GTAACCCGTAAATTCTTGGGCATAGTGCGTTCTGCGATTTCAGGTTGGAAGCTGTTTTTTTGTCGATTAGTTTCAGATTATGTAACCGCTCCACCAAAGAATTGTTTTTGCGTTGAAAAGAAGTGGTAGGGTCCCGGGTTAATAATTTATATGTTTTGGTGTCCTCCAACAGTACCATCATCTTCTGTCTATACTCATTGGCGAGCATTAGCACTGTTTTGTTACCTTTATCTGATTGTAAGACCATAACATCAGGATTAGTTTTTAAAAACTGTCTAGTGATTTTTTCAGCTTGTTCGCATGTTCTTGCTAGTGGATCCCACTGTTTGCTATGATTGCCAGCCTGGTACATATAGTTTTGTACGATATTTGTTAACCCGCAGCGGTTGCGATTTTGGGTTTCTATTTGAGGATTCGTTTTCAGAATGCTTTCTATATCGGCAATGAGATGAAAATATGGCGTTTTACTGGGATCAGTTTGCGGCAAGGCAAACTTTGGACCTAGGCTGAGCAAAAATTCAGTTTCAGGTGGTATTTGGACCGCCGTTCCATTATAGATAGCTTTTGTATTACCTTTTGGAAGGTGTTTGTCTATGCCGTCCAAAAGCCTTTGATGCAGACGATCAAACTTTCGTTTTGTAACTATTGTTTGTTTTTGATAATTGTTCTCGTAATACAAACTCTGCTTTTCGAAAAAAGATTCAGTGAAATCTACTGGGACCACTTCTGTAAGTTGTTCAACGGTAGTTTTCATGGTGTTTTCAAGTGTGCGGATTTTGAAGTATGTGTGTTTAATTTTTATATTCAGAAGTGTTTTCTTGAACCTCGACACGCATCGATATAACTTATCAATGAATGGACTGTTCTCTTCAATCAACGGTTTAAACGGTTTAAAGATTCCTTCGAGTTTTGCGATTTCATCAACACTGTCACGTTACCTGTTGGATATTCGTTGATTTCATTGGATGTGGTTTCATTGTTCACATGCATTCCAAAGGAACTAGTATGCCATGACGTAATTTGTTACTGGGACCAAATAAGACCAAACGCTAAGAATATTTGCTTGGACCTGTTTCTGGAGCTGGTTGAATTTTGCATCGACGCTAGTTTCTTCAAATTTGATGGACGGTACCACCAACAGGTCTTCGGAACAGCTATGGGCAACCCTTTATCGCCAATTGTAGCGGAGCTTGTCACAGAGGTATTGCTTGATTGCGTACTCAAACAGCTTAAAATCAAAGTGCCGTTCATCAAAAAAAAATATGTCGACGATTTAGTCACTGCCATTCCACTCGATCAGCTTGACTACGTGCTCAAGATTTTTAATAGCTACAACCCTAACATCCAGTTTACCTGTGAAACAGAGGAAAACATCCGGTTACCTTTCCTTGACATGCTACTTGTCAGACACGATGATCAACATATATCGACGGAATGGTACCAAAAACCGATTGCAAGTGGCCGTTTTCTAAACTATTTTTCGGCGCATCCACCTCACCAAAAAATAAACATGGCCATCAATTTTATTAGTAGAGTGAACAGGTTGTCCACCGGCCTATCGGAGTCTGCAAAAGTCAACATAATGGATCAACATTTGAAGCTGAACGACTACCCTAAGACACTGCGACATCGCCTGATCAATCAGAGAAACTGTAGGAGTACCGAGCAACATAGTTCCAACCAATCGCCGAGTGAACACCTGGAATACACTTACCGGTCAATAGCATACATTCCGTATCTCACCGATAAGATCAGTAAGTTCCTGAAAAACGATTACAAAACAGTTAAGTTAGCCACACGAAAGACAAACATGGCCAAACAATATTATACACAAACAAAAGATAAAATAGCAAAAGACGACCACACCAATGTTATTTATAGTATTTCATGCAACGACTGCAGTTCACAATATATTGGCATGACTACAAATAAGTTAAAAACACGAATTAGCGGACACAGATCGAACTTGAATGCACTGCAGAAACTTGTTGACACAGGCACCGACATAGAAGATCCACAATTCGCAACACTAACAACAGTACAGTTAACAAGAAAAGTGATACAGACGGGTTAAGTTCTATTTATGCAGGTGTGTTTAACACAGTAAAAAACAATAATAAACAACATAAAATTCATAGACGTCATGAAACTGACAATCATGCGCACTCAGACAATCTGATCTAGATAAGCTTTCGACAACACACTAGTAGAAGATTAACAATTGTGACCATAAATAATGTTTTTCCGAGTACAAGTTTTTCTAGATTATTCAATGACAAAAATTATTTAAAATAGTTCCATTTTATGTGATAAACGCAAACAGACCAAAGTTAATTATGTATTATATAAGTTACAAATGAAAACAAAACGAAAAGCTTTAGTAAGTACCAGACATTCGGAAAAGGTTTTAAAATAGGGAAAACACATCTCTGCTTTGTTTTTTGTAGACTTCTTGATAAAGACAAAATATATTGTCGAAACGTTGAAGGAAAAGAGGCAGTACTTCGTTTAGTTCAGCTTAAAGACTGATGAGCCGAAAATCCAAGCAATAATAGATACACGTCACAGTCGATAGCATTCACATTACATTCCCATTTAATTTGATTATAATTGAACTTAAGCCACCGTTATGTATTAAATTGTTAATAAAACAACGAAAGTCTATTATTTCAAAGATTATATATATTTGAACATAACTAGTGTCATACGAACAAGTCATCTCTCAAACTTACAAATAACAAACTTCATAACAATTTGATATGTGGCTCAAAAGTTATGGAAAGGAAAGAAATTCAAAGGCTATTTAAAACTATACCTGCTTTGGTTGATATATGTGGTCTCAACATAATTTAAATGTGGTTTTGTACTATTTGAACGTTCCAAATTCATTGATTCCTTGCGATGTGTTTAAAGCTGCAAATGCACGACAAAACGGCCATAGGATATGATCAAAGTCAAAAGACAAATCGTTTGAAATGATTGGTTTTATCGAAATGACAACATCCTCGACTTTTGGCTTCTGTACATCGCCCTAATTCGGAATATATTCATGTTGGGTGGTATTCGGTCATTTTCAGCAAATTTTCTGGCATCAATCTGACACCGGAAATACTCATATTGGGAGGTATTTAGTTATTTTGGTTGTTTTCCAGAAACTAACAGTGGTCGTCTTTAAATTCAAAATGGTGTCCAGGGTCAATGTTTGGTTTCTATGCATCATCTCGATTACGGAAATATCCATGCTGAGTATTATTTGGTCATTTTCGACTGTTTCCTATATGTTGCCATTTAGCGATTCAAAATGGTGCTTGAGGTCAATTGTAAGCTCATTGCATCATTCTGGTTCCAGAGATACTAATATTGGATGGTATTTGGTTATTTTAGCCTGTTTTTCACAAACCGGAAGTCGCCATCTTGGATTTCAAAAAGGTATTTAAAATAATTTCTGGCCTCTGAACGTCATTCTGGTTGAAGAAACACCCATATTGGGTTTAATTCGATCATTTTCGGCTGTTTCCCAGGAACCGGAAGTCGCCAACCTAGAATCCAAAATGGGGTCTGTGGTCGATTTCAGCTGCTGTGTATCATTCTAGATCCGGAGATACTCATGTTGGACGGAAATCGGCCAGTTTTGGCTGTTTTCCAGAAACCACAAGTTGCCATCCTACAATTCATAATGGTGTCTGAAGTCGATTTGTGGCTCCAGTGCATCATTACGATTCCGAAAATACCCATATTGGGTGGTATTTGGTCGTTTGCCGCCGTTTTCCTGTAACCGGAAGTCGCCATCTTAGATTTTAAAATGGTATCTGTGGTTGAATTTAGCTCCTGTGTATCTTTCTTTATCCGGATATTATTATATTGGGTGGAAATCGTCCATTTTTGGCTGTTTTCCAGAAACCGGAAGTTGTCATCTTACAATCCAAAATGTTGCCTGAGGTCGATTCTGGAACATATTTGTAACCACTAAAAACATTCACCTGCCAAATAAGGTTCCATTTAGTTGATTAGTTCGCGAGATGTGCAGAAATTTGTGCAGAAACATGTGCTTCCAGAAGAGGGAAGGGCGTCGAACAATTATGGACATATTGATTACCCTTTTAAACATCCACATGCCAAATTCGGTTTGATTTGCTTGGTTTGTTCTTGAGTTGTGTAGAAATGTATGTTTCATTTGTATTGGACCCTTCCTTTTCAGAAGAAGGAGGGGTCTCAAATTATTATAGGAACCTTTATCGGGACCAAAAACCCGTACATACAAATTTTCACGTCGATCGGTTCGATAGTTTTCGAGCCTTTATAGATCAAACAGACAGACAAACCGGACTACATATGTATAGATTACAACATCAATATTTTAAAACCTAAAGAGTGAATATACATTTATTGGATTGAAGCGTTCATGTAAATCTATTTTTACAAATAAAAGTTTGAATGAGAAAGGCTGGGTCTGACCGCTAGGTGGATTAATTTAGGTTTTTTTCCTTTATTTAAGCACTACTCAGCGTGATAGCTCGTGCTATTCTTTGCTGATTTTTTAACTTTTCGTATCGGGAAATGAGTCTGTAGGCCATGTACAAGGCCAGCCCGACAGCTAGTGCGAGTGCGATATAGGCCAGTAAGGTTACTGCCTCTGCACTTTTCGCGGTGTGTTCGTTGTTTCTGGTATAGCCAATATTTACTATGTTAACCAGCTTTTCTTTTGTTATCGGCTTTGGGGTCGATTGTTCGTTACCCATTTTTCAGCCTTTATAACTTAATCACCGTCTCACGCACTAATTATTCACAGTAAATCCTATGTACACTGGCACAGGTCGCCATGTAATATATTTAAAATATGTAGCCACATTGTTATGCGCACATGTGCAAACACTGACGGTTTCAAACAAGGAAGGCGGAAAAGGTTTAATGGTAAGCAGGTCAGGATTGAAGATGACGTGTTTACGCATGCGCGCCAGATGGTTAGAGAAAGTGTAGTATTACTACCACAATGGCATCTGGATTTGATTTCCAATTTCTGGGTATCATATCGATTCCAGAATGATCATTTTTGGCTGTTTTCCAGCATCCCAACGATGGAATTTCAGATTTAAAAATAGCGTCTGTAGTCAATTTTTAGCTTCTGTGCAACACCAATATTGGGTGGTATTTGGTAGTTTCCAGTAGCCGGAAATCGTCATCTTGAGTTGCAAAAAGGTCTGGATTTCTTCTCCGGTTTCCGGGCATCATCTTGACTACGAGATAAATATTTTTGGCTTTTTTCCCACAACCGGAAGTTACCACTTCGGATTGAAAAATGGCGTCAGGGGTTGATTTTTGGACTATGTACATCATCTCGATAACGGAAATACTCATTTTGGGCGATGTTTGGAGATTTCTGAAAACCGGAAGTCACCATCTTGGATTTCTAAACGGTGTCTTGTATGATTAAAGGTCTCTTGGAATCATTTCGATTCCAGAAATACCCATATTGGGTGGTGTTCGGTCATTATATGTTGTTTTCCAGAAACCGGAAGTCGCCATATTGGGTTTCAAAATAGTCAGTGAAGTCGATTTTCGGCCGCTGGTTATCATTGGTATATGGTCATTTTCGGTAACCGGACGTCGGCATCTTGCATTTTTGAATAGCGTCTGGACTGATTTACGATCCCTGGGCATCATCTCGGTTCTGGACTGTCGATTTTTGGCTGTTTTCCAGCAACCGAAAGTTGCCACTTCGAATTTCAAAATAGTGTCTGGGGACGGTTTTTAGCCAACGTGCATCATCTCGATTACATAAATGCCTGTGTTGGGTGATTTTTTGTCTTTTCTGACACCGGAAATCGCCGTATTGGATTCTGAAACGGCGTCTGGATTTGATTCACGAACTCTGGGCATAATTTGCAATACCGATATTGGGTGGTGTTTGGTCATTTAAGGCTGTTTCCCGAGAGCCGGAAGTCGCCACCTTGGATGTCAAATGGTATGTGGATTTGTTCTCCGGTATCCGGGCATCATCTCGATTCCTGAATGATAATTTCTGACCGTTTTCCAGTAATCGGAAGTTGCCCCTTCGAATTAAAATATGACGTCAAGGGTCGATTTCTGGCCTATGAACATTATCTCGATTACGGATATAGCCATTTTGGGTGGTATTTGGTGATTTCTGGAAACCGGAAGCCATCATCTTGGATCCCGAAACGGCGTCTTGAGCTGATTTTTAGGTGTCTTGGCATCATTTCGTTGGTGTTCGGTCATTATAGGTTGGTTCCTAGAAACCGGAAGCCATCACATTGGATTTCAAAATAGTCAGTGAAGTCGATTCAATGTAGTATTTGGCCATTTTCGGTAACCGAAAGTCGCCATCCTGTATTTCATCTCGGTTCTGGAATGACTATTTTTGGCTGTCTTCCAGCAACCGGAAGTTGCCACTTCGAATTTCAAAATGGCGTCTAGGGACGATTTTTGGCCTATGTGCATCATCTTGATTGCAGAAGTGCCCATATTGGGTGATATTTGGTCATTTTCGGAAACCGGAAGTCACCATCTTTGATTTCAAAATAGATCTATGTTGGGTGGTATTCGGTCATTTCAGACTGTTTACAGTAAACTGGAAATCGTCATTTTGCATCTTAAAATGCTGTCTGGAGCCGGTTTTCGGTCGCTGGGTATCATTTTGGTTCCATAACAAACCATATTGGGCGGTATTTGATAATTTTCTGAAACCGGAAGTCGCTATCTTGGATTTCAAGATAGCGTCTAGATTCGATTTTCAGTCTCGGCACTGTTCTGTTTTAAGAAATATTTATATTGGGTGGTATTGCACCATTTTGGAATGTTTTCCAGGAACCGGAGAATGTCATCATGACATCTTGGGTTGATTTTCGGTTTCGAATATTGGTATTAGCCTGTTGAGTTAAAAACATATCTCCACATTTTCCAATAGTTCAATAGTTCACGTGATAACATATATAACGCATATAGATAGAGGCATAACTAATTTCCCCATCCATTGTTGTGAAAACGAAGTAAATCCGTTGGAAACCAACGTCAATAAACACCCTTAAGAATTAATACACCCTGCAATTAAAATAAATGATGATAAAAATTAACAATTTCTAATTTGCAATACGAAAAATTCAATCCCCTCCCCTCCTCTTTCACACGCTAGAGAAATGAAGCGACACTAATATATTAGAAACATATCCGATACACAAAAACCTCTAGATACAAATTTTCAAGATGAACTATTAGACGGTCCAAAAATAATGACAGTTGTTGTAATTTCCCCTCCTTTTAACTACGCCACTGAGATATAGAAAATTCAATATCACGGGAATATGCCTCGTATTTGAGAACTCACGTGTACAGGATAACTCAGTGATCTTGTTTGGTGTTTAGAAGTGTTCATGTTTGGCGTTTAGGAGTTAACAATGAACAAATTTGTAGTTGCTCTCGTCTCCGCTTTTTTCCTTTCTGTATGAGATAGATATAATTTGAAGTGATAGAGACATATACTCTTCTATACGACCTTTATTTACCGAATTAAACAATAATCGGATAAGCGGTTTAAAAATTAATAAAGGTTGACAACATTCATCCCCCCCCCCTTTTTCTTTACTACGCCACTGAGATATAGTAAATTTGCAGATGAAAACCTCAACCTGCATATAAATTTTCACGATGTTCATTTTAAAAATATACAAACAATAAAATTTGTACATCTCCCCCCTTACTACGCCACTGCACAGTGGGGAATCGCTGGCCATCAGCCAAAAAATTTTTTTTTCGTTAGCTGTTTCATAATATGTTTTCTTTATTGCTATAACATTCAAGTGTCCAAATCCAAAATTTGGGCGCAATATCATTAAATCTGAATTTTTTATGACTTTTCAAAGCTTGGCGAACTGATGTTTTTGGTCTTTTTTTTTTGAAAAAAAAGTACATTATTTTGAAATGCTCTGTAGCTTCTATGATAGCTGGGATTTTTTTGACGTCAAAGGAAAAGTTGTTGTAAATATTATGCAAAACAAACCCTTTTTTTTAGATATCATAAAATATGGTTATAGTAGGCCTGACACTAAAAAAAATTAAAAAAACGTGATTTTTTGTAGAAAAGTAGCTTAAAAGTTTAGTTACCGCAGTTTGCCACGGTTGTGACTACATTAAAAATTTAGGTAAAAACGTAAGCTTTCAAATGCATACTGTCCGCTGTAGCGCAAAACTGCGCAAGTTGTCACTTTAGTTTAAAAAGCGGTAGCAGTTTTTTAGTTTTTATTTTTGAAGTTGAAAGTTTATCCAGGATTAATTTTAATCATAACCATGATACCCCATCAACGAAAATTTATGATATCGTACTCAATCCGTAAGGATAAAATATGAATTTGGGCAAAAATCACAAAATTTATCAATGAAAAGTATAAAATAAGTGTTAAACAAGAATTGATCATGTCAAACTTTATCACTTTCTGCAAATTTAAAACAATATTAAAAACATTCAGCCCATTTCAATTTATGATAATGAAATTCGCTAAACTGATTGAAGTGTCAAATACTAGCATCAAATTCATACCATCAAACTCCGGCTAACAATATCCCGTTTGAAGATTGCTTTTGCTTCGCACTCGTTTGCATACAAAAGTAAAGCACACACTTTGCTTTATGAGAAAAAAAAACAAAGAACAGTCGCCGCCCTCCGCATTTGTTCGTATTCATTTAGATTTAGAGGTTCTAAACTATTGATGTTGTAATCTATACATATAAAAATGCAGTCCGGTCAGTCTGTCTGTCTGTTTGATTCATATAGACTCGAAAACTACTGAACCGATCGACGTGAAAATTTGAATGTAGGAGTTTTGGTCCCAATAAAGGTTCCTATGATAGTTTGAGACCCCTCCCTCTTCTGGAAAGGAGGGGTCCAATACAAATGAAACATAAATTTCTGCACAACTCAAGAACAAACCAAGCAAATGAAACCGAATTTGGCATGTGGATGTTTAAAAGGGTAATAGATATGTCCATAACGGTTGGACGCAACTCCCTCTTCTGGAAGCACATGCACAAATTTCTGCACACCTCGTGAACTAATCAACTAAATGGAACCATATTTGGCAGGTGAATGTTTTTAGTGGTAACAAATATGTTCCATAATCGACCTCAGGCAACATTTTGGATTGTAAGATGGCAACTTCCGGTTTCTGGAAAACAGCCAAAAATGGCCGATTTCCACCCAATATAATAATATTCGGATAAAGAATGATACACGGGAGCTAAATTCGATCACAGATACCATTTTGAATTCTAAAATGGCGACTTCCGGTTTCGGAAAAACAGCGGCAAACGACCAAATACCACCGAATATGAGTATTTCCGGAATCGTAATGATGCACTGGAGCCACAAATCGACTTCAGACACCATTATAAATTGTAGGATGGCAACTTGTGGTTTCTGGAAAACAGCCAAAAATGGCCGATTTCCGTCTAACATGAGTATCTGCGGATCTAGAATGATACACAGCAGCTGAAATCGACCACAGACCTCATTTTGGATTCTAGGTTGGCGACTTCCGGTTCCTGGGAAACAGCGGTAAATGATCGAATTACACCCAATATGGGTGTTTCTTCAACCAGAATGACGCTCAGAGGCCAGAAATTATCTTAAATACCATTTTGGAATCCAAGATGGCGACTTTCGGTTTGTGAAAAACAGCTAAAAATAACCAAATACCATCCAATATGAGTATCTCTGGAACCAGAATGCGATGCAATGAGCTAACAATTGACCTCAGGCACCATTTTGAATCGCTTAATGGCAACTTCTAGGAAACAGTCGAAGATGACCGAATAATACTCAATATGGATATTTCCGTAATCGAGATGATGCATAGAAACCAAACATTGACCCTTGACCAAGGATGAAAAAAATCGTATTGCATAATAATCATTCGGGTATCATTTCTGAACTTGCTATTCAAAAGCTTTTAATCCCAGCAAACCATCGCTATTAAAAGTTACACATTCTCACGCATGCAAGAGACAACTTATAGCAAAGAAATATATGGTAGCTTTCTTTGATGATTTTGTTTCAGTATTGCCTGCTTTAGGGAGAGCGAGCAACATATAGCGAGCAACATATAGCGAGCGTTTCACGCAGGGCCGGATTTAGACGGTGGGTGGCCCGGGGCAAATTTGTTTGCAAGGCCCTCTTTTCTTAAAACATTAGGTAACGTTCTGGATGGTGACGAGCAAAAAAAAAAAAAAGGGGGGCCCTTAAATCGGGAGGCCCGGGGCATTTGCCCCCTTTGCCCCCCTCAAATCCGGGCCTGGTTTCACGGAAGAATCGTATACGATTGCACTCGAGCGATCGCAGTGATTCTTTCAAATGTTGGTTGCTTGCAGGCGTAATTCGGTTACTCCACGTCGTGCGTTCACCGTGTTTTACCGCGATAATTCTTAGTGATTTCAAATATCATATGCTAATGCACCATGTTACCATTTCCGTAAGCATCGATGATACCTATTTGCTCCGGTAAGCAAACAGTTAAACGCAATTTAACGTTCATTTGGATTCATAATTTTGTATCACTGGCAATAATATCTCAAGGATTCTTGCAATACCGTTGAATGCAAGTGAACTTGGCTACAATAAATACTATCGTGTTTGAATCATTCATTCTTCTTCTATAGTATTCGGAACTCTTATAAGCGAAAAACAATCAGCAGCGTTTCTATGGAAAACTTGTACGCGAGTGGAAACAATTGAACGATACCTGATGAATCAAAGAACACATTTGCATGAAATATTGTTAGCAAGTGAAAATTTCCATTCTTGCCCTTGACACCATTTGAATTTAAAGACGACCACTTTTAGTTTGAGGAAAACAACCAAAATAACTTAATACCTCCCAATATGAGTATTTGCGGTGTCAGATTGATACCAGAAAATTTGCTGAAAATGACCGAATACCACCGAATACAGAGGCAACGCGTGACCAAGTGGGCCACCTGTTCAATCGACATTTGCAACATTAAAACAACAGTATTGCGATAACAGATTTTAAAAGTTTTATTTATCCACATTTATTTATATAACAAAGGAATCCTTCGGTTTACTTTTAACGCAAACTTGTCAATAATATCGTCGTAAAATAATGGCGTCAGCATCATCTCATGGAGTAAATCTTTCTCCACAGCCATCATCATAATACCAAATAATCGATTCTGCCCCGATTTAGACCGCAAATAATTTTTGATCCGTCGGAGAACCGAAAACGTTCGTTCGACGGACGCCGTTGTATTAGGCAATGTCAGTATCAGCCAGCCGAAGCGTTTCGGAGAAAGTTTGATGCAGGTTTTGTCCAAGGATAAACGAAATTAAATACAATATATTTTTGCCTCTGAACTCTTCGCGCGAGTAAAGAACGGTCAGCTCATTATACAGCTTCGCTTCATCGAATTTAGAATGGTACGAAATAAGCATTTTCAAATTCTTTGTAGGGAATGTGACATTGAATTCGGCAAATTTTTCGTGATTCAACAAAATGATGAATTTGTATTCATCTAGTTCTTTGAATCGTTTAGACATTTCGTCAATAATTTTGTCAATGATAAAGTCATATATGGGACGATAATTGATACCGTTGCTATCAGTGATCGTTTCGCCAGAAACATCAATTGCATCATTAAGCGTTCTGTAGAAATGATGCTCTGCTTTGAGCTCTTCGATAGAAGCGAGGCAAGCCTTGACGTTACGTAAACATTCTACTACGTCCAATTCTTTTGTTTGCAAAATTTGATACAGTACATCTGTATGTGCAAAAATATTAGCAAAAAGTTTGAGCAAGAATACGGTATTGAATTCGAGCATGAATGCGTGAAGACCTCTGGCTGTAGTACAAGTTTCAGCATCAAAGACACTGTCGCCAAGATAAATCTCACCTAAACATTCATTAATCGCTGCATAATTCGAATCAATTATTTTGATCATACGCGAATTATACGACCATTTGGTCTTGCAAACATTTGGTATGTGGGTCTCCATAAATTGCTTTGATGTCTCGCTGCGTTTAGGTGACTGCGAGAAAAATGCCGCGAGTGATGAGATCGTGTTGAAAAACCTTGCTAATTTCTTGTTATTTGTGCACGAGTGAAGTAGCACCAAATTAAGCACATGTGCGCGGCAGTGGATATATCCAGCTTTTGGAAACCGTTGCTTCACCAATGTTTGCACTCCAGATTTGTCCCCGGACATAACAGCAGCTCCATCATAGCTCTGAGCTACAACTTTGTCACCATCAAAACCAAAATACGCTGCTATTTCATCAACGTGTCCGGCCAACGCAGCGGCGGTTTTGTCACTGCTAACGTCTACCAATCTAACGAGCCTTTCAACTGGTGTTCCTAAAATTTTGATGAACAAAAAAATGTTTGAGCCTCGTTGAATTAAAAAAAAAATCAACTATTTGTTAACATATTTGCAAAATTTATTTTATGAATATTTTTTACCATCGGGTCGTAAGTAGCGCAGAGTACAAGATAGTTGCGATAACCGAGCCGAATCTGTTGATTCATCCATCATAATGGACACGAACTCAAGAACTTCTCTTTTAATTGTTTGAAGCATGTAGCTTTCAATGCATTCTATAAGCTCGTTCTGAATTCCTCCCGACGTTCCGCTGAAAACTTTATTATTTATAAAATCCTGCAACGCTGGATCCCTGGCGGCGATCAACGTGCAGAGGTCTTTATAATTTCCTCTGTTCGTGGAATCGGAACATTCATAATGTCCGCGAAAGGCGAGACCGTGAGTGCCAAGGAAACAGGTGATCTCAATTAAAGTTCGCATACCCTTCCGGTTTTTCGTTACTTCTTCGTTATGCTTATTACGGGCGATCTGCCGGCTATGGTCAAGTGCTTCGTCTATCCTCATTTGCCCGAACATCGATAAGGCAAGTGAATTGTTTATGTGATCTTTAGAGCTCGAATGCGTTTTAATTGACGCAGAAAGGTGATTCAGATCACTATATCCTTCCTTGCTCCAAACATTTTTTTTCATTGGCGCTACGGAAAAGCAAACATGGCCAGCAGAAAAGTTTATTTAATTTCGCCGATCCACACAGCCATTGCTGGTCATACGATGACACATTAAAGTTGCGGGACATAATTTTCCCCTTCAACTTATACGTGGATTTTAATTGTTCCATAGGTGGACGAGGAACCGGATATCCAATAACTTTAATTTTTTCTTCCATGGTTCTGGCGGCAAACGGGCGCTTTAGCATTTGCTCAATAATGCAATGATCCATAACGTTGTCCATCTGGAAATCCACGCAAACAATCTCCAGTAGTTATATGGTAGTTTGTGATGATTAATTGAAATATAATATGATGAAGTAATTAAGCTTTACTCACCACGTATCGTTCCTTAAACGAGATTGAAATTTCACACAAGAAAGCAACAGAAATTTGAAAGATGGAGCAATGGTAGTCTTAGCCGTCACAAACAAATCAAAAGCAACCGTAACGTGAGCAGTCAAACATGTACTATACCGACTATACCATTCTAGTTACCATACTATGGTTCAAGTTATTGAATGAACAACATCGAGAAAAAAGGCTTGAATCGAAACCACACATCAACGAAAAAACACCACTACATCTACAATAACCATGAATGAATTTGTTCGATTTTTCAATTGTATCGCACTCAGCGCTGCGCGACACTTTTTTTCTCACGTGAAGAATAA
Source organism: Wyeomyia smithii (assembly GCF_029784165.1). NCBI lineage: Eukaryota > Metazoa > Arthropoda > Insecta > Diptera > Culicidae > Wyeomyia > Wyeomyia smithii. Next base: position 160,547,602 of record NC_073695.1, on the reverse strand, counting down.
TGTCATCAATGAGGAAATACATGAAAACCCTTCGCTGCACTCTCGGCTTTGCATCGACCTTACGCTCGCTTGAGCGTTGAGAGCTGTGTACTCTCGCGGCCTCTCTCAAATTTCAATGAACAAACATCAAAGAATGGTGGGGGTCGGCGTCGGCGGTATCGTTTCCATCGGCTTGGTTCAACATAATTTTTGAACCGCAAATGTCATTTTTACGCAAGGATGCGCATTAGTAGTGGTGCACACTTTATGTACATAGCTGGCTGCGTACGCTATAGTACTTGAAAATGCAGAGAAGTGTTTGAATGAATGCTAGTTCAGATAAATGATTTGAACAAACGGTAGTCATTACTGCTTATCTCGTTGTGTTGTGTTGTATTACGGGTGGGCTGTGTTGCGGGTGGGTTGAGTAGTGTAGAGCAGAGCTGCGAAAAGTCAATATCATACTACTGACATTACGCCAAAATGATGCAACACCAGAATCAGCCAACTACGATGCATGCCTCATTACAAAAGAGTTTGCGATGTTACAATGATTCTCTTATCGTCAACTCTCACTCTCATTTTTTTCTTGCTATCTTTCTCGATCATTCGGGTATGGCTGTACTGAGATTGAACCAGCAGAAATATCAAGTTCATTTTGACAGCATGATGTTATGAGGATAGCAAACATAAAATCAATGATTTTTCTTTAATTGATATGTATGATATTGATATATGGTCGGCATGCGATCAGACCGAACTAAGCGCCGTTTTCTCAGATTGAGTTATTGACACCCAGTGGATATGAGAAGTAATAATCTATCTATTATGAAGTAACGAAATCGTTTGAGCATTTGATAACGATATTATAACAAAAATTCTCTGTAACAGCTTGTACACAGCAATTGCGGCGGTAAATGTTTTTCGACGCTTGGCTCGGTTTGGCTGCACGCCGACTAAAAGCATTGTCAATAAACAACTATTACTTCGTTTTGTAACTGAGCGTATTTTAGTTTGGTACTTTTGAATCTGTATGATCATTCATTTTTATTCTCAGTAGAGAATATGCTCCTTCATAACACCAATTGTAATAAAAAGAATTCTTTTAATATTTTTCAAATGATCTCATATCTGAAAAATAATATTGCATTTTTATTTGTTTTTTTGACAGCATGAGTTTATTAATTTGATTCTTGAATATTGTGCTTGTTGTAGGTTAAACTAAAGACAGTGTTGTTCGCGGCAAAAAATGAATCGCGGGTGGCAAAACAGAAAACTTTTAAATATGTATGGGTATGTATATTTATATACAGATCCTGTTAAATGTTGGCACGGTTCAACTTTGAAACTGTTCAATTTTGGTTCGGAACGGTTTTGCTTTTCTCCTAGTTTTTATTCATATTTTCTTTTAACGAAGAGGATGGCCGGAGTTAATCGACTGGTTTCGGATATATGACCGGAATATGTTTCAGTAACATGGTAACGATGATCAAAGCAGTGCTTAGAAGTGCTTAAAATCCTACCATGCCTCTCATTGAAAAATGTAAAAATGCGGACCTGTTCCGGTTGTGTTCCGAATACTCGGAGTTGTTGTGCCAGCCCATCAAGCGACACCTATAACCGCTGGTTTGAAATTATAAACCTAGTTCATTGGTTGCCATATCTTGAGTTGGGATCGTCACAGACCGCAAAGCAGATCAATTTTTAAAAATCCTGCTAGCAACAAACCTCAAGCTAGCACTGACATAATCACGCTACTGAAACGATTTTTGATATTCCAAAAATCACCTTGATTTGCATTGCACTGATATTTCCGAGTGAACTCTGTATATTCACGACGATTGACAATGAGAAGCCGAAAATGGCAACAAAAGAGACAAGATATTGTATCACTTGTCGGAACCTCACGCTTACTGTGATGGTTGCTGGCTATTTATGAGAGAAAGAAACGAGTGCGATGATATTTTCTCTCTCGTCATTGTCAGCATGTTGCTTGGATTAATCGCAGCTCTGGTGTAGAGTGTGTTTAGCCAGGTTATATTCTTCACGGTGGAGAAATAAATAGAAATTGAAATTGGTGGAAATAAATTGAAAATCAAAAAAATGTTCGAATGTTCGAAATAACATTAAGGTTACAAGAAAACTTAATGATGTCAGATCCATGCTACAAATGAGAAATAATTCGAGTAATTGTTCCGAAATTGTCTACCTGTCCTATGAACAGGTTGAACAGGTGGACGAGACGCCTCTGACCCAATATGAATGTATTCAGATTTAAGGCGATGTACAGAAGCCAAAAGTCGAGGATGTTGTCATTTCGATAAAACCAACCATTTCAAACGATTTGTTATTTGACTTTGATCATATCCTATGGCCAATTCGTCGTGCATTTGCAGACTTTGAACACATCGCAAGGAATCAATGAATTTGGAACGTTCAAATAACACGATGCCACATTTAATTTATGTTGATGCCACATATATCGATCAAAGCAGGTATAGTTTTAAATAGTCTTTGAATTTTTTTCCTTTCCATAACTTTTGAGCCACATATCAAATTGTTATGAAGTTTATTTGTAAGTTTGAGAGATGACTCGTTCGTATGACACTAGTTATGTTCAAATAAGTCATGTAATCTTTGAGATAATAGACTTTCGTTGTTTTATTAACAATTGAATACATAACGGTTGCTTAAGTTCGATTATAATGAAATGAAATGGGAACGTATAGGGCAGCCAAACTTTGAAACCACGTGTTCGATCATAATTCATTAGTTAACCCTTAACTAGCCCGCTCATCTCATAATAATATTGATCAAATCTGTTTTGTAGTTACTGAGATAATGAAGTTTCGTGATTTTCACATTTCGGTACTTTACAGACGAAGTGACAGTTTGATTAGAGTAAAATTCAATAGGGTGTTACGAGGCAGCTAGACTTATTAGTTGACACTAATTTTGTGGAAATCGGGTCAGCCATCTCTGAGAAAAGTGAGTGAGTTCAAGTAGTCTTCGGAATATGTTCCTTTTCATAGCTGAATTTCACATTTTTGAACATAACAGGCAAGTAATAGTCTGATTGCAAAACAAATCAATAGGGTTTTATGAGGCACTTAGACCTTCCATTTGACACTGATTTTATGAAAATCGGTTCAGCCATCTCTGAGAAACATGAGTGAGATTAAACAGTCTTCAAAACACGTTTCTTGTCATAACTTTTGAACCACAAGTTCAATCTTCATGAAATTCAAAAGTTAAGGGTATTTCAGGTTGCCCGTTCATTTGGAACCGATTTCGCTCAAATCAGTTGTGCAGTTTTTGAGATAATGATGTTTCATGAGTTTTACATTCTGATACATAACCTCTAAACTAAAAATCCGATTACAATGAAATTTAATAGGGTCTTATGGGGCAACAAGACCTTTCATTTGCAATTAATTTCATTAAAACCGGTCCAGCCATCTCTGAGAAAAGTGAGTGAGAATAAAAATCTGCACATACACACAAACACACACACACACACACATACAGAAAATGCTCTGCTCGTCGAGTGATATATGCTATTCGGCCCTTTGGAGCACTTTTATACTTTCGGTTTTGCAAGTGATTGCTATACCTTTCTAGGAGAAAGGCAAAACAGCCCAAAGTGGCCAAATACCACCCAATATGAGTATCTCCGGAGCCAGAATGTTGCAAGAAGCTAAAAATTGACCTCAGACACCATCATGAATTGTAGGATGGCAACTTTTGGTTTCTGGATAACAGCCAAAAATGGCCGATTCCCATCTAGCATGAGTATCTCCGGATCTAGAATGATGCACAGCAGCTGAAATCAATCACAGACCCCATTTTAGATTCTAGGCTGGCGACTTCCGGTTCCTGGGAAACAGCCGAAAATGATCGAATAACGCCCAATATGGGTGTTTCTTAAACCAGAATGACGCTCAGAGGCCAGACATTATCTTAAATACCATTTTGAAATCCAAGATGGCGACTTCCGGTTTGTGAAAAACAGGCTAAAATAACCAAATACAGAGCGGGGGCCTAGTGTGGTTGGTAACGTCTCCGCCAACCACGCTCGACGCCTGGGTTCGAATCCCACCGCCGACATAGGTGTCGATGGTTGTGAGGTGGCGTGATCCACTCACAACCAACCCAACTGGTCTAGATCCAATCCTAGCCGACACCGGGAGATTTTCTGAGGCGAAAAATCTCTGGGATCACGCCTTCCATCGCATGAGGAAGTAAAGCCGTTGGCGCCGGTCCGTTAATAAACGGGTCGTGAGTTAGGGTCCTGGGTGTGGAGTCGCCTCCCTGGGCGTCGGTGATTGGCCACAACAGTGGCGGAACTAGACCGACGGAAAATGTGTGAGAATAAAAAAAAATATATATATATACCAAACGTTCGAACACCAATTTTCGGTTTTGGGGGGTCAGCCCTGCCATATGAATATTTTTCTTCTTGAATTTGGAAATAGCGTTGGACACCCGTTGTCATTTTCTGAACATAGTTCTCTTTCTAGAGATATCGACATGATTTAACTATTTTACTCAGTTTCACACAGTTTGACAGAAAGCAGAAATCGCGAAACAAATCGCGGGATTTCAAAACATCGTTTCAATATAACGTCCAAGCATTCTTCTGTATTTTAGTAACCTTCCAAGAAAATGTAATCCGTCATGTACGATTTACAAATTTGCGCCAGACATGAATATTTGGATTCTGGACGTCATCTTGATAACGAAAATATACATATTGCAGGGCATATATTCAAGGAGGACATGAAAGTTATCGTACGTTTTCAAGCAGTTCCCATGGGACACTAGAAGACCAGACTTTCTTATAAATTAAGACCCCCTCCCTCTTTGATAGTTGCTCCTCCTTCTTTTTGACATCATGTTCCGGTCCCTGGGCATCAATCTCTGGCCATGACCGCCTGAGGGCATGAAAGTTATCGTAATCCTGCAAAAAGTTCCCATAATGCATAAAAAGACCTGACTTTCTTATGAATTAAAACCCCGTCCCTCTTTGATAGTTGTTCCTCCCTCTTTTTGACATCATGTCCCGGTCTCTGGAAATCAATTTCCGGTCTCCAGACATGACCTATCAAAACTATCATATTCTTTCGGAAAGTTCCCATAATGCATGAAAATTGATTTTTTGATCAATTAAGAACCCCTCGTCCTTTGGGTGTTGCACCTCCCTCTTCCCAATATTTAATGATCACTTTCTCTGTACAAAGAATACGAATGCCAAGTTTGGTTGGAATCAGTACAGTCATTCGAGAGTTATGCTGGAACATACTTTAATATTTTTACCGCACTTTATTCTTTACTTACTGAACTTTTGAATGAATAACTAACCGGCGGAACATTGGGGTTTCTTTTCGTAGTGGTGAGGGAGTTGACGAATATCAAACCGTTCGCAATGATAAAACCTCTTTGCGTTAAAATCTATTCCGGTGAGACGAACTGGAGTAGACCAGTCGCTGCGGAATGCTCATTGATTAATTCATTGTCTTTATTAAAAATCATTTGCTTTTATAGGCAAATGCAATTGCCAAAATATTTAATTCTATGTGTGTATTTACATGTGTGGCCCCTACTGGGAAACAGCTGGAGAGAGGAACATTAAAATTGCAACGCTGCATTTTGCGTGCTGTATGAATCAGGCACAAAGCGTTGCGGTACACTCAGCAAGGCCTGGTAGCGAGTGTGCTGTAACGCTGATTCGAAATTTGTTTTGTTTATGGTTTACGGTGCCGTACAAAAGAGTTGGTATACGACAATACATACATACATATATACAAAACTTTTTTTTAATGAATAGCTGGATTTTAGAAATTTTTATCTTGTTTGATTGATGCTCTTAACCAAATTTTTATTCGGTAATAGTTGAGCTTCGGTAACTTTCCCAAACATATTTTTTATCCAAAACGCTAGATTGGACTCTCCGTTTTTAAATTATCCAAGAAATATGTCAAGAAATCGTTTCAAAAACGGATCAAAGCAGGTTGGATGTTTTGAAAACTTCTCCAGAAACATTTGCACGAAAGCCGATTTTCGGCCGCAAACAGACGTCACTACGTTTCGAAAAATGTCAATACATATTTGGAAATATATGATCGATTTTCGTATGACAACGTCATTCCTATTCCGAAAATATCCATATTGCCAAGTGTATAATTAAATTTTTAATTTTCGCTGATTTCCAGAAACCGGAAGTCGGCAACCCAAGTTTCAAAGTATCCTCAGGCACCGATTAACCGGTTCTTAAAAGTCATTTTTTCTCCGAAAATATCAATATTGGGGGGTTTGTGAACCACGGTGCTCCCACAGACCGTTATTATAAAATAAAATGCACCAAAGAATCTGAGTACACCATTCGATTCGTTATGACGTCCAGAATCTGTGGTCAAAATTTCAAAATCATCGTACGGTACATTTTTGAGTAATGCCCTTTTGAAGGTCGTAAAGTACGAAACCGTAATATAAAAACAACGAAAAATTTGTCGAAAAGCACGTTTTTTAACCACCATTCTATGAAATAACTTCAAAAATAGTTTCTGCGCATTCCAAGTATTATATTTCAAAACATTAGCAATTGGTGAAAAGATTTATTGGAAAATCCCACAGTGCACAGTGGTCTAAATACGAAAAATTGTGATCGCTTTAGATTTGACTGTAAAAAATTGATTTTATGTACTCAATGTCTTCAGCAAAATTGTTCCATGGAACAAGGCCTTACTTTTGGCGTTTTTGGTTCTTCGATTAATCCACCTAACAGTTAGATAAAAAAATATTTTTTCTAATTTTCAATATACCAGACTGCTTCCTTCAGCAAAGTTGTGGAAAAGTTTGAAAGAAAAACAATTGCTGAATACTGCGATGTCCTATCTGTACGTTGGACTCGACAAAATAGAGTTTTTTGTGGAACAACCCTTCTAAAAATGAGTTTTTCGTCTATAATATTGTCTATACTGGTCAAAACAATAAACTTTACAAAGTATTGAGGGAATCTTAGTTGAATGAATAAAATCTTAGAACATTTTGCATTGTTTTGACCATTACAGACAAAATTATAGACTGAAAATTGATTTTAAGAAGGGGTGTTCCACAAAAAACTGTATTTTGTCGAGTCCAACGTACAGATAGGACATCGCAGCATTCAGCAATTGTTTTTCTTTCAAACTTTTCCACAACTTTGCTGAAGGAAGCAGACTGGTATATTGAAAATTAGAAAAAATATTTTTTTTATCTAACTGTTAGGTGGATTAATCGAAAAACCAGAAACGCCAAAAGTAAGGTCTTGTTCCATGGAACAATTTTGCTGAAGACATTGAGTACATAAAATCAATTTTTCACAGTCAAATCTAAAGCGATCACAATTTTTCGTATTAAGACCACTGTGCACTGTGGGATTTTCCAATAAATCTTTTCACCAATTGCTAATGTTTTGAAATATAATACTTGGAATGCGTAGAAACTATTTTTGAAGTTATTTCATAGAATGGTGGTTAAAAAACGTGCTTTTCAACAAATTTGTTGTTGCTTTTATATCACGGTTTTGTACTTTACGACCTTCAAAAGGACATTACTCAAAAATGTACCGTACGATGATTTTGAAATTTTGACCATAGATTCTGGACGTCATAACGAATCGAATGGTGTACTCAGATTCTTTGGTGCATTTTTTTTATAATAACGGTCTGTGGGAGCACCGTGGAACGTTTTCCACAGTTTAAAATGGCTTCTCAAAAACCGGAAGTCGCCATCTTGGATTGGAAATGGCATCGAACATCATGTTTCGGTCTCTGGACATCAACTTCCGACCTCCAAATGTGACTAAGAACCCAAAAATCATCAAAGTTCATTGAAAGGTTTCCATTATGTATGAAAATTTATGACTTTTGACTCCCTCCTTCTTCAAGGGTGACCCCTTCCCATATCAGATATTTCTTTGACCACTTCCTTTGTACAAAGAATACGTGTGCCAAGTTTGGTGAAAATCGGTTTAGGCATTCAAGAGTTATGCTGGAACATACATACATACATACAAAACTTGTCTCTTATATAAATAGATATACTATCTTATTTTGATAGAAAGCTGATACATTAGTAACAAATTTTGATGTGTTTGATACTAGTACAATCATTTCTGTTATAATTTCTGTTATTTTAACACCTAACGGGATCAAATCGAAGACACAGCCTGTAAGGTTTTTCCCGTAACAAACTAACAGCTTCTGTTACATTTTTGTTTTTTCTTTCTGATCGGGAAACTCTTAGAATTTTGATTTTTGGTCTTAGAACAAAATGGCGTCGAAAAAACAACGAAAATTTCCGATTTCTCAAAAATTCAAAATGGCGCCATTGTTGCCCCTTAAGTTGAAATATGTTCAAACTTGGGGAAATTTAGTTTTGCGTCAAAATACACCAAAAAAATTATATATTGAAACCAAGGCAGAAAAAAGTCAATTTTTGTAGCACTGTGTAGTTGATCAAAATATTAACACGTGGTTTAGGAACGGCCTAACAAGCCAGTCGTCGTAGGTTCGAGTTTCGGCCCGGAAGAGAATGTCAGTAGGATCGTAGCGCTAACCCCACAATTGTCCCGTACAATAAACAGCTGCGATGTCTGTGTATAATAAACAGAATGTCAAGTTTCGAATCGGAATGCAGCAGCAAGGCTTTGCTTTTACCTAAGTTATATAAAAAATTCCCTTATAAAAAGCTGGTGTTTTCACTCTGAACATAAAACGAATTCCCAAAGTGCTTACCTATTGGAATCACAACTTAAAAAAAACAAAAACGCACTGACGGCCGTGGTAAAAGCATTCGAATTGTGTTTTAGCTTTGTTAATTGAACTTTACTGCTATTAGTAACTTGTTAACATGGCAGTGCACTATCAATAATAATTAGCTTCATTGCGACTTAAATCACATTCATTATGCTACGTGACATGACTGCATATAGCCACGTGGAACTGCATCAGTTGTGTCATGTAACAAGTAAAGCTATGAGAAGTCTTTCATCCCGCTTGAAATATTTTGCGGATTGTTGCTCTCTTCATGGATTGCGATATTTGGGTAACCGGTGCAAATTTCGTGGAAGGTCGGTTAAATTAGGCTTTATTAGTAATGAAATTTGTAATTGCTTCTGGAGTTTATTGATTGATGAAAGTTATTGATTCATTACAGAATATTTTGGTTGTGTATACTCAGTTGCTCACTAACTTCAATGAGCTACATATTTTTGTATACTCTAAAATCTTTCGATGAGACGGTTAACATTCATATTGATACTTCTCACCTTCGATGGAATAACACATTTCCCGCTGTATCAATATGCTATACAAAAGGACGCATTATAAGTAAGTAGTTTTTAGAATTTATCGACTACCTCTATTAGATTATTTAGTCCCTAGATAAGTAATATCGCTAGTGTACCTATTGTGTTTGAGGCAAATCATGTTGCACAAAATTTTTTTCGCGATCCGACTTAAAAACTTCGTTGAAAATCGTGATCTACCTAGTAGCACTACCTCTATTTTGAGCATTTCTATGGGAGACAAATCGCGCCAAATGATCTGGAAATACGCGAAAATTTTATCGACCATTTTTGTTCATTGATTGACCATTTTTGATTTCAATGAAACTTTGCACACGTATTTGGCTTAGCAAACTGAACATTTTTCACAGATGGAGTGATTTTTTACACCCATGAGTTAAATTCTAAAAGGGCGTATGCCTTTTGGCATCGGTTTCATTCGAAGCATGGTAGCCCAGAACCCGTTCGTTGTATATAAAACTCTCTGAGAATGAATGGTAGGTAATCAAAAATGCATCTTAAAAAAATATACACTGCACAATAAAAAATTCTGACCAAAAATAAAAATGAACATTAAATTTCAATTAAAAAAAAGAGTTTGGTTTATTTTTAATTTTTTTTAAAGAAACTTGATGTTAATACGCAACTTTTAAAATGCCAAGATGGGGAAATGTAAAATAATTTTTTCATGGTAGATTGATTTTTTTATAAAAATTCTAATTCGAACATTTTAAAAAAAAAATTATTCTGATTTCAAAAAAAATTATTCTGATGGCTCATGGTAGTCAACATTCTAAAGGCATTAGTTTTCGAGTTATTTCTAATTTAAGCTCGAAAATTTTTAAAAATTTAGGAAAATACATGTTTTTCTGATTTTTTCCGTGGTTCTCCAGCAAGAACCATGCGTTCATCGAATGCTTGATCAAAAATATATAATTCATTCTTTGATAACAAGACGATTGGGCGAACGGTTCTCAAGAAAAGAGTTCTGAGAAACACACACTGTAACAACTTCAAATTATTTTTTGCTTCTCTCATGTAGGTCGACTGTTGAGTTTTTATGTGATCGTGGGTTATCAACTTTTTCAACTTTTCACAAAAATAAGATACAAACTCATCAATTAGTTTCACAAGTGTCTCTATATTACATCGATCTGTTGCAATCCACTGTTCGAAAGGTAGTTCTCTCACACAACGTTCCTCAAGTTCTTTGTAAAAACTGTTTTCAAAATCTAAACGGCTTGGGTAATGTTCACATTTGCGGAGATAACAATATTTGGATCGTAGAGTTGAGCTACATAATAGTTGTTCAAAGTAAAATTACCACAATAGATCAAATAATGGTCGCAGTGGTTCAGTCTTCTACAAGGGAAAATAATTTAGAATCATTTTGGAATGAATATTTCTTTAGACTGTGTGTCATTAATTCAGTATTCTCGTGATCAGTACAAACACAAATAATATGAGATCCTGAGCTTCCAAGTAATTTACAATGCTTAGGTTTCTAAAAGAAGTCAACCCAATATCAGTTTTGCTGATATTTTTAAAATAAACGTAAGCCTCACGAATTGAATTCATAGAGAGTCGCTTTTGCACATGCTGTCGCTTACCATCTTTTCTCACTGAAACGTAGTCCCTTTGCCCTGGCATGGCTCTACTGACCTGGTCATAAAACTGCAAAACCTCTTCTTTTACTTCCAGGGACAATCCATGTCCAAGCCTCACGTTAGGAATAGCCAATATTCCACTAACCTCTGATATGCGCCGAGCCTGTTTCACAATGTATTCCGTTGTTTCAAACTGTTCTGTTATCGTTTGTTGGTTCCAAGATTTCGGTAGAACCGAAAGTAATCTTACTTTATCTTCCCTCGAGCGTTCGGGCGCAGTAAATTTTTCTTTTAACTGCAAAATTATCTCGTCGAAGTCTCTCGCTTTACGTTTCAATAAATTCAGGTTATCTTCAGCATCAAAATCGAAAATGTTTTTTCATATACCATCAGTGATGTTCAGATACTTTTTTAGGATATTTTTTCAGATTGAGCTTTGTTGTTGTTGCTTTGTTTGTTGAATAACTCAATTTTCTCTGCTCTGTTGTTAAAGAATGAATTGAATATTTTTGATCAAAAATTCCAATGAACGTAAGGTTTTTGCTGGAGAACCACGGATAAATTGAGAAAAACGTGTATTTTCCTAAATTTTAAAAATTTTTCGAGCTTTAATTCAAGATAACTCTAAAACCGATGCCTTTAGAATGTTAACTACCAAGAGCTTTTAGATTGAAGATGACTCTCTGCATCTTTTAAAATCATCAGGATACAAATATTTTAAGAAATGTTTGAATTAGAATTTTCATAAAAAAATCAATCTACCATAAAAAAAATATTTTTCATTTCTCCATTCTGTACTTTTTTTTAAATTGCGTATTAACGTCAAGTTTATTAAAAAATTAAAAAAAAATCAACTCTTTTTTTGAATTGAAATTTAATGTTTATTTTTAATTTTTTTATCGAAAATTTTTTTTTTTACAGTGTATAATTTTTTATGAGGCATTCCCTACAACTCATTCTCAGACAGTTTTTCTATACAACGAACGGTTTCTGGACTACAATGCCTCGAATAAAACCTTCGCCAAAATTATACGCCCTTTTAGAATATAACTCATGGGTGTGAAAAATCTCTCCATCTGTGGAAAATACTCAGTTTGCTAAGCCAAATACGTGTGCAAAGTTTCATTGAAATCAAAAATGGTCGATATTCGACCATAGGCCATTTGGCGCGATTTGTCTCATATGGGCTCCAACTGCCAAAACAAAAAAGCAGACTATAATGAACCAAATTGCTCGTACATGATTGCAGAATTATTGTTTGGCTTTAGCCCTGTAACTATTGTGCGTCATTTTAGAACTAATTGTCATCCTTTGCTTACGCAGTTCAAACAAATGAGGAAAAGTATTCTTTTCAAAAGGAGAATAATCACTTAACAGTTAAAAATAGCATGATTTTTATTTACTGTGGGGAAATTACAGATAATCACATCAAAAGTGAAACGATGTGAAACTGAATCGTAAAACTGTAACGGTAGCGAACCAGCCTGTGGCTGAAAGCCACCTTAATTAAGCAATAAAAAAAGAATCATAAAACAGTTCATGTTTGTATATGATTTCCTTAATGGGGCTGTCATGGAAGATTTTCTTTCACGTATGCGCTCGAATTACCTTTTTGCCTTTCTCCTAGGAAGGTATAGCAATCACTGAAAAAACTAAAGGTATAAAAGTGCTCCAAAGGGCCGAATGTCGTATATCACTCGACTCAGTTTGACGACCTGAGCATTTTCTGTATGTGTGTGTGTGTGTGTGTGTGTATGTGTGTGCATGTGTGTGTGTAACGCTCTCCCAATCTCACTCGATTTTCTCAGAGATGGCTGTACCAATTTCAATGAAATTAATTGCAAATGAAAGGTCTATTTGCCTCATGAGACCCTATTGAATTTTATTGTAATCGGATGTCTAGTTTAGCGGTTATGTATCAACACGTAAAAATCACGAAACATCTATATCTCAGAAACTACGCAGCTGATTTGAACAAAATAAATTTTAAATGAACGGGCTACCTAAAAAACCCTTAACTTTTGTATTTCATTAAGATTGGACATGTGGTTCAAATGTTATGTAAAGAAACGTGTTTTCGAGACTATTTAATCTCACTCATGTTTCTCAGAGATGGCTGGACCAATTTTCATAAAATCAGTGTCAAATGGAAGGTCTAGTTGCCCCATAAGACCCTATTGATTTGTTTTGCAATCGGACTATTACTTTGCCTGTTATGTTTAAAAATGTGAAATCCAGCTATGAAAAGTAAAATATTCACAAGACTACTTAAACTCACTCACTTTTCTCAGAGATGGCTGAACCGATTTACACTAAATTTGTGTCAAATGAGAGGTCCAGCTGCCTCATAACACCCTATTGAATTTTATTGTAATCGCACTGTAACTTCGTCTGTAATGTATCGGAATGTGAAAATCACGAAACTTCATTATCTCAGAAACTACACAACCGATTTGAACAATATTGATATCAGATGAGCGGGCTAGTTAAGGGTTAACTGATGAATTATGATTGAACAAGTGGTTTAATAATTCGGCTCCTCTATACGTTCCCATTTCATTCGATTATAATCGAACTTAAGCAACCGATATATATTAAATTGTTAAAACAACGAAAGTCTAAGTATTATGAAGTTAATTATTAGTAAGTTTAAGAGATAACTTGATATGTGGTTCAAACGTTATGGAACGAAAAGAAATTCAAAGACTATTTAAAACTATACCTGTTTGATCAATATACGTGGCCTCAACATATTTAAAGGTGATTTCGTACTATTTAAACGTTCCCGGTATCGCTCGAGATGAAATTGTTCGAAATTAAAAGTCATTTCTTTTATTTCGCTATTTCTTAAGCACTAACATTACGTCAAATGTCATATTTTATACTTCAATTACAACATCAATATTTTAGAACTCAAAGATTGAATATAGGGTAGGAAACGGCTTAAGCAGTGGCGCCTATTATAATCAGTCGAAGAAAGCAGGCCTTAAACTCCTGAATATTGATCAATATCGACAATTTCAATGATGGAAACGAAAACTTTGATTGTCTAGCTGTCTTACGAATATAAGAATTACCGTTAATCACAAAGAAATCACACAAAAATCACCATTCGAAACAAATCGACCTATATTGCAGCCATTCAGGAGCCACTTCCGGTGCTGAAAAAAAAACGCCTGCAAAACATATGGAAACTGCTTAAAATAGGTATAGGAATAGTGTCTCTCGATTGGTAATTTTAATTGATTATTGTTGAAGTTTGCTAACTTAGTTTTATAATATGAAAACAATTTCTGACAGAGAAAAAGATAGAGAACAGATTGATATAATTCTGTTTGAATTTCACCCAACACATTTCGAGTATTTCGTCTGAATACACAGGCGGTTCCTAAAGCTGCTGAAAATAAGTTCCCTACCCTACTTTTATTGGATTGAAACGTCCATGTAAATCTATTTTTACAAATAATAAGTTTGAATGAGAAAGGTTGGGTCTGACCGCGGGGTGGATTAATTTAGGTTGTTCTGTTTATTTACACGCAAAGGATATGTTTTTCATGATGAATTTCAAATAAAGCAAGCGTGATTAAATGCAGTTCCCCTAGAATGATATACAGTCGTCGTTCGTTAACTGCAACATGTTTACATTGCAGTTATCGAATGCCGTTCGATAACTGCAACACTTGACACATGCCAAAATTTAGAGGGGGGTCCGTCACTACCATTCCTGTTTACAATGATGTCGAAATGTATTTTTTTAATGGGATAGTGGCAAAAAATAGCAGAAAACTAAAAGAGGCAAGCTTTTTTATTAATCAATTTGATATTCATATTTCCGCATCATAACTTATTGCATTTTAGTAACTACTTTACATAACCAATATGTAGGCGAAGATAGAGTTCATCACTACAGAAGATCATTTTACGAGACGTTTCTGAACTCAATTCATGAATAAAATTTTGACAGAAAGCTCGGAACCGCTGACATAACGCAAGTAAAAGCAACATCAATGTCAGCAGGATCCGTGACACCTATCAGTTCCTAAAATGGTCTATTTCACGCTAGGTCACAAAATATTGTTTGTGATCTACTATGCACTGCCTCACTGAGTAGTGAAAGCTAGCCAAACAATGCACAAGGAATATTTTTTTCTCTTATAATAATTACGGAA
Source organism: Wyeomyia smithii (assembly GCF_029784165.1). NCBI lineage: Eukaryota > Metazoa > Arthropoda > Insecta > Diptera > Culicidae > Wyeomyia > Wyeomyia smithii. The sequence goes on along the minus strand of NC_073695.1, from coordinate 160,532,519 downwards.
AGTGAACCACATAACATGGTGATTTTGCTTCATTGATTAAGGGGTTATATACTTTTTTAGCTTTCAAAAAACCGAAAAATTTTTCATTGCATTATCTTCAAATACAACATCTTGAGAACATTTTCACAAATTTTCATGAAGATCTGAGCAAAAGGAAGAAAGTTAGAACGATTTGCAGGGCGCCTCGCCACGGCCGCATAATCTAAACTTGAAACTTCGCACGCGATTATCTCGGAATAAAGTTTTCCGAAAAATGACTTTGCCGTGATCCTGATTACGGCAAAACTACTGAACCGATTTCTTTCGTCTTTTTTTTTTAATTTTCGTTATTAAATTTGCCGGTCCTTGAACGATCGCTTTTTGAAACATACAGTTACATTTTGCCGCAAAAAAAAATTTTAATGCAATTTTTAGCGCTCAAAACGTGCATTTTTTGGGAAAAACGTTCCCGTTTGCACTGAAAACAAAATACTCATAAAAGCGATCGTTCAAGGACACGGCACACTTCTAAACTAATGAAATAATATGAGTTTTTTGATTAAGGTCGACCCGCTGAGTTTCTATCAGGATCACCGCAAGCCTCTGCAAAAAAATAGCGTTTCGGGGAAACGGCCATTACTTCAGTAATAATTGGTATATCTCAAAATCAAACGTATTTTGTTGTTGTTGATAAACTGTGCTTTCAGAAAAATACCACTTTGATGCAATGAAAATGGTGCTATGCACTTGAAAATAAATTCAAACTTCCCTCATTTCTCTCGACCAAAAAGGTATATAACCCCTTGATAGTGGAGTAATCTCCCATCTAGGATGAAGAGACAACAAGTAAACGAAATCGAAATGAAAAAGTCCTTTTGAAGTGTTTCTAGATATTCAACAATTTTCATTTTCGAATGCATTTAGAATCCCCCCGCGAGATTTGTCACTTCAATGTCAAAAATGACTTTGATTTCAGATTTGACGGATTGCGGTCCGATAACTGCAAAGTTGTTGCAGTTATCGGTCTTGCAGTTAAAAAGCGTTGCAGTTATAAGACTTGCAGTTATCGAACAGCGACTGTATCACAAAGCGCAAAATTCAAATTTTGAAAATCAATTTAAAATTTATCGAAAGACTTATTGGTAGCTGTTACTCATCAAATGGCAGAGGCAACGCGTGACCAAGTGGGCTACCTGTTCAATCAACATTTGCAACACTGAAACAACAGTATTGTGATCAGGCTTCGAAATGCTCACGGTAGAACCACACAACACATTCAACACATTCTTGAACAAATATCTCGCCAAACATGTGAAAAGGGCCCATGGGCCATATGTAAACAAGCCACAATTTCACGTTTTTCAATGAATACAAGCTTAATCTACCCGTACAAATAAGATTGTTTGATTAAGAGTAAATTTTTTTTATCAATAAAGTTTATTGGTAAGGGCAGATTTCGCTTGTAATAATCAAAAACCTAAATTAATCCACCTAGCGGTCAGACCCAGCCTTTCTCATTCAAACTTTCATTTGTAAAAATAGATTTACATGAACGCTTCAATCCAATAAATGTATATTCACTCTTTAGGTTCTAAAATATTGATGTTGTAATCTATACATATAAAAATGCAGGCCGGTCTGTCTGTCTGATCCATATAGGCTCGAAAGCTACCGAACCAATCGATGTGAAAATTTGTATGTAAGGGTTTTTGGTGCCGATAAAGGTTTCTATGATAGCTTGAGACCCCTCCCTCTTCTGGAAGAGAGGGGTCCCATACAAATGAAACACAAATTTCTGTACATCTCGAGAGCTAACCAACTAAATGGAACCATATTTGGCAGGTGAATGTTTTAGTGGTAACAAATATGTTCCATAATCGACCTCAGGCAACATTTTGGATTGTAAGATGGCAACTTCCGGTTTCTGGAAAACAGCCAAAAATGGCCGATTTCCACCCAATATAATAATATCCGGATCTAGAATAATACACAGGAGCTAAAATCGACCACAGATAGCGTATTGACTTCTAAGATGGCGACTTCCCTCATTTTTCTCGACCAAAAAGGTATATAACCCCTTGATAGTGGAGTAATCTCCCATCTAGGATGAAGAGACAACAAGTAAACGAAATCGAAATGAAAAAGTCCTTTTGAAGTGTTTCTAGATATTCAACAATTTTCATTTTCGAATGCATTTAGAATCCCCCCGCGAGATTTGTCACTTCAATGTCAAAAATGACTTTGATTTCAGATTTGACGGATTGCGGTCCGATAACTGCAAAGTTGTTGCAGTTATCGGTCTTGCAGTTAAAAAGCGTTGCAGTTATAAGACTTGCAGTTATCGAACAGCGACTGTATCACAAAGCGCAAAATTCAAATTTTGAAAATCAATTTAAAATTTATCGAAAGACTTATTGGTAGCTGTTACTCATCAAATGGCAGAGGCAACGCGTGACCAAGTGGGCTACCTGTTCAATCAACATTTGCAACACTGAAACAACAGTATTGTGATCAGGCTTCGAAATGCTCACGGTAGAACCACACAACACATTCAACACATTCTTGAACAAATATCTCGCCAAACATGTGAAAAGGGCCCATGGGCCATATGTAAACAAGCCACAATTTCACGTTTTTCAATGAATACAAGCTTAATCTACCCGTACAAATAAGATTGTTTGATTAAGAGTAAATTTTTTTTATCAATAAAGTTTATTGGTAAGGGCAGATTTCGCTTGTAATAATCAAAAACCTAAATTAATCCACCTAGCGGTCAGACCCAGCCTTTCTCATTCAAACTTTCATTTGTAAAAATAGATTTACATGAACGCTTCAATCCAATAAATGTATATTCACTCTTTAGGTTCTAAAATATTGATGTTGTAATCTATACATATAAAAATGCAGGCCGGTCTGTCTGTCTGATCCATATAGGCTCGAAAGCTACCGAACCAATCGATGTGAAAATTTGTATGTAAGGGTTTTTGGTGCCGATAAAGGTTTCTATGATAGCTTGAGACCCCTCCCTCTTCTGGAAGAGAGGGGTCCCATACAAATGAAACACAAATTTCTGTACATCTCGAGAGCTAACCAACTAAATGGAACCATATTTGGCAGGTGAATGTTTTAGTGGTAACAAATATGTTCCATAATCGACCTCAGGCAACATTTTGGATTGTAAGATGGCAACTTCCGGTTTCTGGAAAACAGCCAAAAATGGCCGATTTCCACCCAATATAATAATATCCGGATCTAGAATAATACACAGGAGCTAAAATCGACCACAGATAGCATATTGACTTCTAAGATGGCGACTTCCGGTTTCTGAAAACAGCTAAAAATGACTAAATAACACCCAATATGAGTTTTTCTTTAACCAGTATGACGTTCAAAATCCAGAAAATGTCTCCAAATGCTATTATAGAATCCAAAATGGAGACTTCCGGTTTGTGAAAAACAGCCTAAGATAACCAAATACCTCTGGAACCAGAATGATGCAATGAGCTAACAATTGACCTCAGGCATCATTTTGAATTGCTAAATGGCAACTTCTAGGAAACAGTCGAAAATGACCGAATAATACTCAATATGGATATTTACGTTATCGACATGATGCATAAAAACCAAATTTTGACCCTGGACACCATTTTGAATTTAAAGACGACCACTTTCAGTTTTTGGAAAACAACCTGAATACCTAAATACCTCCTAATATGGGTATTTCGGGTGTCAGATTGATGCCAGAAAATCTGATGAAAATGTCCGAATACAACCTAATATGAATATATTCAGAATAAGGGCGATGTACAGAAGCCAAAAGTCGTGGATGTTGTCATTTCGATGAAACCAAACATTTCAAACGATTTGTTATTTACATTTATTCATTTACATTTACATTTATTCATTTTCGTCAAACAAAAGTAGACTACATATGTTTAAAACTAACTTACATGCTATATGCTATTTATACTAGTGTAAGCAAAAAAAAAAAGAGTTCATACATAATTGAATAATAATTTCTCTACTTGACGGATTATTACAATAAATGTTTTCTATCGATTTAAATTGCGCGTTGAATTGAAATATTGTTTTAATTTAGTTGTCGACATAGAAAAGTCAATTGCTTCACAGTGTTGGTTATACACTAACATCATTTGATTAATAGGCCCGTATTTAGCATAATTGTTTAGTTGATGATTTAAAGAAAACAAAATCCGAGTTCGTAAATTTCTAGAAGGTACATAAAAATTGAGTTTTGATAATATTTCGGGTGAATCGACACGTTGAGATACGATATCGTTAACAAATGACATCATTGCGAATTCACGACGGGCTTTCAATGATTGGATGTCAATAAGTCTGCAGCGTTCGTCATACGATGGTAGGGGAAATGACGTATATCGTAGATTACGAAGTGCCTATAACAGGAATTGTTTTTGCACTGATTCTATTCTGTTTACATGTGTTGCAGAAAACGGAGACCATACAATGCTACAGTGTTCTAAAAGTGACCTGACATAGGCATTATAAAATGTTTTTATTGTGTATGGATCGTGGAAATTATAGCAGAAACGTTTTAAAAAACTGAGCATGTTACTAGCCGTATTAATAATTGTATTGTAGTGATCAGTGAATGTTAATTTTGAGTCGAGTATGACTCCTAAGTCCCTAACTCGTTCACATTTCTCTACTACCTGATCTCCTAAGGGAATAATATTGTTTGGCATGTTTCTTTTTCTGCCAAAAGCCATCGAACTAAATTTTTTTACGTTTAGCTGAAGAAGGCTTTTTTTACACCAAATATAAAAATATTTTATCTCGTTACGAAAAATGTTTATATCATCAGCGTTTTTAATTTCAACGAAAAGTTTTATATCGTCGGCATAAATAAGAGTTTTTACATGTTTTAGAATAAAGGAAATGTCGTTTACAAATAATATAAATAGTAGAGGGCCCAAGTGAGAGCCTTGAGGAACTCCTAAGGTTACCTGAATAGGTTTCGATAGTCTACCTTTAAATTTGACTGTTTGTTGACGATCTGTCAAATACGATTCAATCCAAGTGAAGAATGTATAGTCACGATCAGATTCTGAGAAAGTTGTATAATTTTGTTGAAAAAAATCAGCAAATAGATCAGAGATGTATGCCGGGTTCTCTTCAACTTTGTCATGCAGTTGCATTTTTGAAGGAAAATTTTCAGATTTTAACTTTGATTTAACATATTTGAAAAAATTTTTTGGACACGATTTGATTTCAAGCTCAGTCTTTAGTGTGAACTCTTCAAACGCGTTACTAATGGCATCGTTTAATTCGCTGCAAATGTTAAGATAAGTTGTTAAAGCATCACGATTTTCATGAGTTTTGTATTTTTTATGTGCTTTTTGTTTTTTGTTTTTTAAGTTTTTAATTTATCTATTGTACCAGACTGGGTATTTGGAATTGCCATGACGTCTTCTTCTTTTCAATGGTATTTCGCTAATAAATAAATCAGATAATATCTTTTAAAAATTTTCTATAGCCGAATCGACGTTTCCGTCTTCAAACAATACATCTTGCCAGTTGATACTATTTAGTTTATGTTTTAATTCATCATAGTTTGCTGACTGAAAGTCAAAAACATCTTCGAATTCATATTCGTCAGGTCTTTTATTCACATGCACAAATAAAGAAAACTCTATTGCTGTGTGATAAACTGCGTTTTTCCATAATGGTTGTAATGATTTCGTCACACAAAAGTCTTCACTAATGTTGGACATTAACAGATCTAGATAACAGTTTTGTCCATTTTTCACATGATTTATTTGATTAAGACCAAGACTAGAGGTTTTATCAAAAAGAAGTTGCAGCGTTTCATTTTCGCCAATAATTGGAAGTAAAATACTATGGTTATCGATGTCCGGAATAAAATCAATGTTGCGTTGGTTGAAATCACCGTATATGTGGAGTTTTACTTCAGGTAACAGCTTAGATGCAGTATTTTCAACAACATGAAAAAACTTTTCAAAGATTTCTTTCCGCGCATTAATTGGAGGGAAATAGACAGAGACAAATACGTGTGTCTCTCCTGCTAGTTCTGCTTTCACCCAAACATGTTCGAACTCTTTAAACTGAATGGTGTCATTAGCGCTTAATTAAAGTCTACTGACACCGCAATCAAAACACCACCACCGGATTTCATTTCATATAATTGATAGTTACATCATTCTGTGCCGAACACGCATCAGCATCGGTTGTGCTTCGAAATCGCTCCGATAAATTTCAATACGTGTGTGCAAGTGGTGGCATTTTTTGACCGGTGTCTTTTGTCTAGATTGCTGTATCGCAAGGTCAAGCGCCTTTGTGTTACTGTGTCGCTTTGTAGCTGCCTGCTGTCGAACGATTTGGTGGTGAGTGCAGTGCACTCCAACACGAAGGAGGAAAAGAAAGGAAGGTACGTGCTTCTTGTCTGTCCCATCGGCGCGCTAGGTTTAGCGCGATGGATGTAGATCCCCCACCTCCCGCACCTCCATCCTCGAATCCCCTCGACCCTGTCCCTCCTGCAGCCCCTCCTAATATTAATTCCTCAGCTCCCCCACGTGTCAGATTGTATCCAGATGGATCGACTCTTCCGGTGGCAGTTTACCTCAGGTCTAAAGCGGGGCCGAAATCGAAATCTTTAAACATTCTACAGATTTCGAAAGACTTGACGTCACACTTTAAAGCTGTAACTGAAATTTTAAAAATCAGGCCGAACAAGCTCCGTGTCGTGGTCAATGACCTTAAAGAGGCCAACGATATAGCTTGCTCCGAGCTTTTTACACGGGAATACCGTGTCTATGTACGGTGTCGTGACCGATTCGAGTCTGTCCGTCGAGTGTATATTGAAAAGTACTAAAGGGTGCTTTAAAAACAACACATGTCCCGATGTGAAGGTGCTTGACTGCAAGCAATTGCGGTCGGTATCGATCGTCGGTGACAAAAAAGTTTACACTCCGTCAGACTCGTTTCGAGTTACGTTCGCCGGGTCTGCACTACCAAGCCACATCTCGATCTACCGGGTTCGTCTCCCTGTGAGGCTATACGTTCCCCGCGTCATGAACTGCACTCATTGTAAGCAGTTAGGCCATACAGCCGCCTACTGCTGCAATAAGGCACGTTGTGGCAAGTGTGGGGAGACTCATGCGGAAGACTCTTGCAGTGTTAGCGCTGTAAAGTGTATTCACTGCGGGGAAAATCTGCATGAGCTCTCGACATGTACGGTGTAAATGCAGCGCAGGGATGAAATAAAACGGTCTCTCAAAGAGCGTTCAAAGCGTTCCTACGCTGACATGCTGAAGAAGGCCGTTACCACTTCTCCCGTTACTTCGAACCCCTTTGATCTGTTGTCCTCTGATGAAACCGATTCTGACGATTCATCAGAAGGAACATCTTATGCCAATCCTGGGGAGCCTAGAAAGAGGAAAAATATTTCCTCTCCTAAACTTCCCTGAAAAGATCCTAAGATTTTCCAAAGTGAAATGAATGGTACAAACAAACCTAAAAGTGCAGCGGAAAAACCGAAGCAAACCCCTCCTGGGCTTGCAAATTTAAAGTCCCAGAAGAAGTTCCCAGCACTTCCTGGAACATCTAAAACCCCAGTTGTTCCTTTTGCACATCCAGTTGAAAAATCAAATGCTGGACTGGTGAAATTTTCTGACATTGTGGACTGGATTTTTGAAACTTTCAATGTACCCGATCCAATAAAAGATTTTCTTACAGCATTCCTCCCAACAGTTAGAACATTTTTGAGGCAGTTGACTGCTCAATGGCCCCTCCTTGCAGCGATCGTATCCTTCGATGCCTAATTCATCTGCTTATGTGAAGGATTCTATCTCTGTCTTACAGTGGAATTGTAGAAGTATTTTACCAAAAATTGATTCGTTTAAAGTTTTGATAAATAAAAACAAATGCGATGCATTTTCCCTTTGTGAAACTTGGCTAACTTCGAATACTGATCTAAACTTCCATGATTTTAATATTATTCGCCTTGATCGAGACACCCCATATGGAGGAGTACTTCTAGGGATTATGAAGTGCTATTCTTTCTATCGTATTAACCTCCCCTCGATTCCAGGCATCGAAGCTGTCGCATGTCAAATGACAATACAAGGTAAAGAGCTTTGTATTGCCTCAATATACATTCCTCCCAGAGCACAGGTTGGGCAACGGCTGCTCTTTGATTTAATAGAACTTCTTGCCTCGCCACGCTTGATTTTGGGAGACTTTAACTCTCATGGCGTGGCTTGGGGTTCCCCTTACAATGATAACCGCTCCTCTTTATTCTATAACCTTTGCGATAACTTCGACATGACTATTCTAAACAACGGTGAAATGACACGTGTCCCGAAACCTCCAGCGCGCCCAAGCGCTTTGGATCTCTCTTTATGTTCGACATCGCTACGGTTGGATTGCACATGGAAGGTAATCCTCGATCCTCACGGTAGCGACCATTTGCCTATTCTTATTTCAATTACCAACGGGTCAACTCGCATGCGGCCAATTGACATTCCGTATGACCTCACACGGAATGTTGATTGGAAGTTATACGAGGAAATGGTTTCAGAAGCTGTCGAGTCGATTCAACATCATCCACCACTTGAAGAATACAACCTCTTCGCGGAAATAGAAGAAATATCCCGGCGTAACGATCAAAGAACGGCCTCCCACTCCGTGGTGGGACCAACAGTGCTCCGATGTCTACACGCAAAGATCCGACGCGGCCTATCAGAAGAAAGGTATACCTGGCGACTATATACGGTATTCGGAGCTTGATACTAAGCTTAAAAGCTTGGCTAAAGCAAAGAAACGCGGATATTGGCGTCGGTTCGTGAACGAGACGTCGAGGGAGACATCGATGAGCACTCTTTGGAACACAGTCCGAAGAATGCGAAATCGCGTAACGGTCAACGAAAGCGAAGAGTCTTCAATTAGGTGGATATTTGATTTTGCCAGGAAAGTATGTCCGGACTCTGTTCCTGCGCAAAACTTTGTTCGCGATGCGTCTCCGGGCCACGACGCGATAGAATCACCTTTTACGATGGCAGAATTTTCAATTGCCCTCCTGTCCTGTAGCAATAACGCGCCTGGGTTAGATAGAATCAAATTCAACTTGTTGAAGAATCTACCCGGCAATGCCAAGAGGTGCTTGTTGAACTTGTTCAATAAGTTCCTGGAGCAAAATATTGTACCGCAGGATTGGAGGCAAGTGAGGGTGATCGCCATCCAAAAACCGGGAAAACAAGCCTCTGATCACAACTCCTATAGGCCGATTGCAATGCTATCCTGTATCCGGAAATTGATGGAGAAAATGATACTCCGTCGTTTAGACCACTGGGTCGAATCAAATGGTCTACTGTCAGATACTCAATTTGGTTTCCGCCGTGCCAAAGGGACGAATGATTGTCTTGCGTTGCTTTCGACAGATATTCAGCTGGCGTATGCTCGCAAAGAACAAATGGCGTCTGCGTTCTTGGACATTAAGGGGGCTTTTGATTCCGTTTCTATTGACATTCTTTCGGGCAAACTTCACCGACAAGGATTTTCTCCAATTTTGAACAATTTTTTGCACAATTTGTTGTTCGAAAAGCACATGCATTTTACGCATGGCGATTTTGCAACTTTTCGAATTAGCTACATGGGTCTTCCCCAGGGCTCATGTTTAAGCCCCCTTCTTTACAATTTTAATGTAAATGACATCGACGAATGTCTGGCAAATTCATGCACGATGAGACAACTTACAGACGACAGCGTGGTTTCTGTTACAGGAGCCAAAGCTGCCGATTTGCAAGGACCATTGCAAGATACCTTGGACAATTTGTCTGCTTGGGCTCTACAGCTAGGTATCGAATTCTCTCCGGAGAAGACTGAGATAGTAGTTTTTTCTAGGAATCATGAACCTGTCAGCTCCAGCCACAATTAATGGGTAAAACGATTTCTCAGGTTTTGCTACACAAGTATCTTGGTGTCTGGTTCGACTCTAAAGGCACCTGGGGTTGTCACATTAGGTATCTGATGAAAAAAAGCCAACAAAGAGTGAATTTTCTTCGTACAATAACCGGATCATGGTGGGGAGCACACCCGGGAGACCTTATAAGGCTTTACCAAACAACCATATTGTCGGTAATTGAGTACGGGTGTTTCTGCTTCCGCTCCGCAGCAAACACACATTTGATCAAACTGGAGCGAATACAATATCGTTGTTTGCGTATCGCCTCAGGTTGCATGCAATCGACCCATACGATGAGTTTGGAGGTCTTAGCTGGAGTTCTACCATTAAAAAACCGCTTCTGGAGCCTGTCTTCTCGTATTCTTATCAAATGTGAGGTCTTGAACCGTCCTGTGATTGAAAATTTTGAAAGGTTAATCGAACTTAATTCTCAAACCCGTTTTTAACATTGTATTTCAATCACATGTCACAAAATATTAACCCTTCTCCGAATATTCCAGATCGTGTCAACTTATTAAATACTTCTGATTCTACTGTGTTTTTCGATACATCCATGATAGAAGAAACTCGTGGAATCCCGGATCATTTACGCGTGCAGCAGATACCCAAAATTTTTTCCAATAAATATCGAAACATCAACTGCGACAATATGTTCTACACTGACGGATCACTTATCGATGGGTCCACTGGCTTCGGTATCTTCAATAACAATTTAACCGTCTCCCATAAGCTCGATAATCCTGCTTCTGTTTACGTCGCAGAATTAGCTGCAATTCAGTACACCCTAGGGATCATCGAAAAAATGCCCACGGACCATTATTTCATCTTTACGGACAGTCTCAGTTCCATTGAGGCTCTCCGATCGATGAAAGATGTTAAGCACTCTCCGTATTTCCTGGAGAAAATACGGGAACATCTGAGTGCTTTATCCGAAAAATCTTCTCAGATTACCTTAGTGTGGGTCCCTTCTCACTGCTCAATACCGGGCAATGAGAAAGCGGACTCTTTGGCTAAGGTGGGCGCAACAAACGGTGAAATTTATGAAAGACCAATTGCTTTTAATGAATTTTTTGCATTTGTACGTCAGAATACGATCATCAGTTGGCAAAATTCTTGGACCAGAGGGGAACTGGGAAGGTGGTTACATTCCATTATACCCAAGGTATCGACGAATCCGTGGTTCAAGGGGTTGGATGTAGGTCGAGATTTCATTTGCGTGATGTCTCGGCTTTTGTCCAATCACTATAGATTCGATGCGCATCTCCGTCGTATTGGGCTCGGAGAAAGCGGTATCTGTGCCTGTGGTGAAGGTTATCACGACATAGAGCACGTTGTTTGGTCATGCCCTGTCCACCGTGACGCCAGGTCTAAATTAGTAGCTTCCCTTCAGGCCGGAGGTAGACGGCCAGCTGTTCCTGTTCGTGATGTCTTGGCGAGCCGTGACATACCCTACATGACCCTTATATACATTTTCCTAAAATCCATCCATGCCCCAGTCTAGTCCCGTTCCCCTCCGTCTACACCCAACAAAACGACAAGAACACGTTTGAACCTTAAGCAGAGGTTTTGGAATCAACAACTGCACCCCACACGAATTCACCAGGACCTGAGAACCCGAGGCCTTCAGTGATATCTTGGCTCAGCGGCACATACCATAGGCCACTTGAACACCAGCGAACAACAACAACGAACCATAACCAGCAACTAGCCCCCGCACAATACCTTCAGGACCCGAGAATTACAAGCCCCTCTTCCAGCTCATGACATCGTGGCTCAGCAGAACAAATCCATACATGCTGCATATTCATGGCCATTCGAAGAGCATCAGACGACAATCAAACTACAAAACAGTGATTGAAAAATACATCCTAGTTTTAAGATAGACTTAATTTCAGCTCGTAGTCGGCAGCGAGGATAAAAAATTTGCTCTAAGATTTTAAGTCTTCAGATATAATTGGCGCCGTTAAACATTAAATTGTATTTGTGCCGTGTCAAATAAATGATATGAGAAAAAAAAATTGATAGTTACGGTCATTTCTATAGACATTATATCGGCAACCGAAGACTTCTTCGCTGCGAACACCCTCATCCCAGCTGGTTCGGTTGCTAAAATAACAGAAAATAAACAGGATTGTACATTTTTTTGAATTTCGTTAATTTTGTGAGCGCCACGCATGCGGTTAAAATTTTGGCAATATACAGAGATCTCGGTAGTGGTGGGGTGTTCGAGTGTAGAAGCTAAAGAATGAGAGTCATTATTAACAGAAGTGTTTACCAGAGCAGAGCAGGTCGCGTCATTTCCTACATCTCTAAGTTGAACAATATTATCACCAGCAACGGTCCTCTGATCATCATTCTGTGCCGAACACGCATCAGCATCGGTTGTGTTTCGAATTCGCTCCGATAAAATTCAAAACGTGTGCACAAGTGCTGGCATTCTTTGACCGGGCCCGGTGTCTTTTGTTTAGATTGCTGTTTCGCATTCAAGGTCAAGTGCCTTCGTGTAACTGTGTCGCTTTGTAGCTGCCTGATGTCGAATGATTTGGTGGTGAGTGCAGTGTACTCCTGTGGACGTTTATCCAACACGAAGAAGAGAAGGAAAGGAAGGTACGTGCTTCTTGTCTGTCCCATCGGCGCGCTAGTTTTAGCGCGATGGATGTAGATCCCCCACCTCCCGCACCTCCATCCTCGAATCCCCCCGACCCTGTCCCTCTTGCCCCTCCTTCTACTGTTAATTCTTCAGCTTCCTCACGTGTCAGGTTGTATCCAGACGGATCGACGCTTCCAGTGGCAGTTTACCTCAGGCCTAAAGCAGGGCGGAAATCGAAATCATTGAATATATTACAGATTTCGAAAGACCTGACGTCACACTATAAAGCTGTGACTGAAATTTCTAAAATCAGGCCGAACAAGCTCCGTGTCGTGGTCAATGACCTTAAAGAGGCCAACGATATAGCTTGCTCTGAGCTCTTTACACGGGAATACCGTGTCTATGTACCCGCTAGAGATGTGGAGATCGACAGTGTCGTGACCGATTCGAGTCTTTCCGTGGAGTGTATATTGAAAAGTGCTAAAGGGTGCTTCAAGAACAGCACATGTCCCGATGCGAAGGTGCTCAACTGCAAGCAATTGCGGTCGGTATCGCTCGTCGGTGACAAAAAAGTTTACACTCCGTCAGACTCGTTCCAAGTTACGTTCGCCGGGTCTGCACTACCAAGCCACATCTCGATCCACCGGGTTCGTCTCCCTGTGAGGCTCTACGTGCCCCGCGTCATGAACTGCCTTAATTGCAAGCAGTTAGGCCATACAGCCGCCTACTGCTGCAATAAGGTACGTTGTGGCAAGTGTGGGGAGTCTCATGCGGAAGACTCTTGCAGTGTTAACGCTGAAAAGTGTATTCACTGCGGGGAAAATCTGCATGAGCTCTCGACCTGTGCGGTGTAAATGCAGCGCAGGGATAAAATAAAACGGTCTCTCAAAGAGCGTTCAAAGCGCTACGCTGACATGCTGAAGAAGACCGTTACCACTTCTCCCGTAACTTCGAACCCCTTCGATCTGTTGTCCTCTGATGAAACCGATTCTGACGATTCACCAGCGGGAACATCCTATGCCAATCCTGGGGAGCCTAGAAAGAGGAAAAATATTTCCTCTCCTAAAATTCCTCGAAAAGGTCCAAAGATTTCCCAAAATGAAATGAATGGTACAAACAAACCTAAAAGTGCAGCGGAAAAACCGAAGCAAACTCCTCCTGGGCTTGCAAATTTAAAGTCCCAGAAGGAGTTCCCAGCACTCCCTGGAACATCTAAAACCCCAGTTGTTCCTTTTGCTCATCCAGTGGAAAAATCAAATGCTGGACTGGTGAAATTTTCTGACATTGTGGACTGGATTTTTGAAACTTTCAATATACCCGATCCAATAAAAGTCTTTCTTACAGCATTCCTCCCAACAGTTAGAACATTTTTGAAGCAGTTGACTGCTCAATGGCCCCTCCTTGCAGCGATCGTATCCTTCGATGCCTAATTCATCTGCTTATGTGAAGGATTCTATCTCTGTCTCACAGTGGAATCGTAGAAGTATTTTACCAAAAATTGATTCGTTTAAAGTTTTGATAAATAAAAACAAATGCGATGCATTTTCCCTTTGTGAAACTTGGCTAACTTCAAATATTGATCTCAACTTTCATGATTTTATAATTATTTGTCTTGATCGAGACACACCATATGGAGGAGTACTTTTAGGGATCAAAAAGTGCTATTCTTTCTATCGTATTAACCTCCCCTCGATTACAGGCATCGAAGCTGTCGCATGTCAAATGACAATACAAGGTAAAGAGCTTTGTATTGCCTCAATATATATTCCTCCCAGAGCACAGATTGGGCAACGGCTGCTCTTTGATTTAATAGAACTTCTTCCCTCGCCACGTTTGATTTTGGGAGACTTCAACTCTCATGGTGTGGCTTGGGGTTCCCCTTACAATGATAACCGCTCCTCTTTATTCTATAACCTTTGCGATGACTTCGACATGACTATTTTAAACAACGGTGAAATGACACGTATCCCGAAACCTCCAGCGCGCCCAATCTCTCTTTATGTTCGACGTCGCTACGGTTGGATTACACATGGAAGGTAATCCATTGGATCCATGGACCATTTGCCTATTCTTATTTCAATTACCAACGGATCAACTCGCATGCGACCAATTGACATTCCATATGACCTCACACGGAACGTCGATTGGAAGTTATACGAGGAAATGATTTCAAAAGCGGTCGAGTCGATTCAACATCATCCACCACTTGAAGAATACAACCTCCTCGCGTTCTTGATTCTCGATGCCGCGTTGCAAGCCCAAACGAAGAAATATCCCGGCGTAACGATCAAAGAACGGCCTCCAACTCCGTGGTGGGACAAAGAGTGCTCCGATGTCTACACGCAAAGATCCGACGCGTTTTTGGCCTTCCAGAAGGGAGGTATACCTGGCGACTATATACGGTATTCGGAGCTTGATACCAAGCTTAAAAGCTTGGCTAAAGCAAAGAAACGCGGGTATTGGCGTCGGTTCGTGAACGAGACTTCGAGGGAGACATCGATGAGCACTCTTTGGAACACAGCCCGAAGAATGCGGAATCGCGTAACGGTCAACGAAAGCGAGGAGTCTTCAAGTCGGTGGATATTTGATTTTGCCAGGAAAGTATGTCCGGACTCTGTTCCTGAGCAAAATATTGTTCGCGATGCGTCTCCGGGCCACGACGCGATAGAATCACCTTTTACGATGGCAGAATTTTCAGTTGCCCTCCTGTCCTGTAACAATAACGCGCCTGGGTTAGATAGAATCAAATTCAACTTGTTGAAGAATTTACCCGGCAATGCCAAGAGGCGCTTGTTGAACTTGTTCAATAATTTCCTGGAGCAAAACATTGTACCGCAGGATTGGAGGCAAGTGAAGGTGATCGCCATCCAAAAACCAGGGAAACCAGCTTCTGATCACAACTCTTATAGGCCGATTGCAATGCTATCCTGTATCCGGAAATTGATGGAAAAAATGATACTCCGTCGTTTAGACCACTGGGTCGAATCAAATGGTCTACTATCAGATACTCAATTTGGCTTCCGCCGTGCCAAAGGGACGAATGATTGTCTTGCGTTGCTTTCAACAGATATTCAGCTGGCGTATGCTCGCAAAGAACAAATGGCGTCTGCGTTCTTGGACATTAAGGGGGCTTTTGATTCCGTTTCTATTGACATTCTTTCGGGCAAACTTCACCGACAAGGATTTTCTCCAATTTTGAACAATTTTTTGCACAATTTGTTGTCCGAAAAGCATATGCATTTTACGCATGGCGATTTGGCAACTTTTCGAATTAGCTACATGGGTCTTCCCCAGGGCTCATGTTTAAGCCCCCTTCTTTACAATTTTTATGTAAATGACATTGACAAATGTCTGGCAAATTCATGCACGATAAGACAACTTGCAAACGACAGTGTAATATCTGTTACAGGAGCCAAAGCTGCGGATTTGCAAGGACCATTGGACAATTTGTCTGCTTGGGCTTTACAGCTAGGTCTCGAATTCTCTCCGGAGAAGACTGAGATAGTAGTTTTTTCTAGGAAGCATGAACCTGCTCAGCTTCAAACACAATTAATGGGTAAAACGATTTCTCAGGTTTTGGTACACAAATATCTTGGTGTCTGGTTCGACTCTAAAGGCACCTGTGGTTGTCACGTGAGGTATCTGATGAAAAAATGTCAACAAAGAGTGAATTTTCTTCGTACAATAACCGGACAATGGTGGGGAGCCCATCCAGGAGACCTTATAAGACTTTACCAAACAACGATATTGTCTGTTATTGAATACGGGTGTTTCTGCTTCCGCTCCGCAGCAAACACACATTTGATCAAACTGGAGCGAATACAATATCGTTGTTTGCGTATCGCCTTAGGTTGCATGCAGTCGACCCATACGATGAGTTTGGAGGTCTAAGCTGGAGTACTACCATTGAAAAACCGCTTCTGGAGCCTGTCTTCTCGCATTCTTATCAAATGTGAGGTCTTGAACCGTCCCGTGATTGAAAATTTTGAAAGGTTAATCGAACTTAATTCTCAAACCCGTTTTATGACATTGTATTTCAATCACATGTCCCAAAATATCAACCCTTCTTCGAATATTCGAAATCGTGTCGACTTATCAAATACTTCTAATTCTACTGTGTTTTTTTATACATCCATGATAGAAGAAACTCGTGGAATCCCGGATCATTTACGCGTGCAGCAGATCCCCAAAATTTTTTCCAATAAATATCGAAATATCAACTACAACAATATGTTCTACACTGACGGATCACTGCTGGATGGATCCACTGGCTTCGGTATCTTCAATAACAATTTAACCGTCTCCCATAAGCTCGATAATCCTGCTTCTGTTTACGTCGCAGAATTAGCTGCAATTCAGTACACCCTAGGGATTATCGAAAAAATGTCCACGGACCATTATTTCATCTTTACGCACAGTCTCAGTTCCATTGAGGCTCTCCGATCGATGAAAGACGTTAAGCACTCTCCGTATTTCCTGGGGAAATACCCTCCGTCTACACCCAACAAAACGACAAGAACACGTTTGAACCTTAAGCACAGATTTTGGAATCAGCAACTGCACCCCACTCGAATTCGCCACCCGAGGCCTTCAGTGATATCTTGGCTCAGCGGCACATACCATATGGCCACTTGAACACTAGCGAACAACAACAACGAACCATAACCAGCAACTAGACCCCGCACAATACCTCCAGGACCCGAGAATACAAGCCCCTGCCCCAGCTCATGACATCGGCCATATGAAGAGCACCAGACGACAATTCAACATCAAAACACTGATTGAAAAATTCATGCTAGTTTTGAGTTAGACTTAATTTTAGCTCGTAGTCGGCAGCGAGGATAAAAAATTTGCTTTTAGTTTTTAAGTCACCAGATATAATTGGCGCCGTTAAACATTAAATTGTATTTGTGCCGTGTCAAATAAATGATATATGAGGAAAAAAACGGTCCTCTGATGAGTGCGTCAATTGCGTTGAAGACACGAGTGCCTTGATGAGCACGCAATGCATTGTGAAGTAGGAAAGTGTGCAGGATCGCTGATCATCTGGGGTTGAGAAAGTGTAAACGCGTCGTTCGCCGGGTATGGGTTTAGAGTTTCGTCTCTTTGAAATTGAATCGTAGGATTGAAGTTAGCTTGAGGTCTGAAGAATCGGTTTTTCGCTGCTGCAAGAAGCACTCTGTCAGGTGGTAACAGTTGATTTGCATGAAAACGATTAGAGTTGGTGTGTTGTTGATCATTGTAGGAGTTGGTGACGTTATTTTGTTGCCTGTTGACCATGTTATAGTTGGGGCTATTGTTATTATTCCAAAACCTGTTGTTGACGTGACGGTTGGGGTTGGTATATCTACGGTTACTATTGGTGTTGAAGTTGTAGTAGTTTCGATTGGTACTTTGATGGTTGTTATTGAGATTTCTGTTAAAGTTGAGGTTGCGATTCTGGTTCTGATTGTTGTTGTTATTGTTGAAGTAGTTCTTATTGTTGCGATTGTTGTTGGAATTGTTATTATTATTGTAGTAATTGCTGTTGTAGTTATTTCTATTGTTATTGACAGGGTTTTTGTTATTACCGTTGTTGTTATTGTAGTAATTGCTGTTGTAGTTATTTCTATTGTTATTGACAGGGTTATTGTTATTACCGTTGTTGTTGTTGGTTATGGTTATGCCTAGAGTTGTTGTTTCTGTTGTAATTATTTCGCTTATAATGATTTAGTCTTCTGGCCCTCCGTTTTCTTGCTTTGTCAGCTTGTGTTTGCTGCTGCATAATACAGTGTAATTTTGTATCGTACGCTGTCCAGTCCTGTTTCCAAACTTTTCTCGAGCCAAGGAAACGCCATCCACTGTTTGGAAGATCATTTGAAGGCTGGCCGGCCATAATTATTTCATCTGACACACTTGGATAGCCAATGCTGTTTTCGATGGGCATCATTCTCGGCATGTACTCAGAACTTGACTTTGATCATATCCTATGGCCGATTCATCGTTCATTTGCAGACTTGAAACGCATCGCAAGGAATCAACGAATTTGAAACGTTCAAATAGTACGACACCACATTTAAATTATGTTGAGGGCACATATATCGATCAAAGCAGGTGTAGTTTTAAATAGTCTTTGAATTTCTTTTCTTTCCATAACTTTTGAGCCACATATCAAATTGTTATGAAGTTTATTCTTTGTAAGTTTGAGAGATGACTCGTTCGTATGACACTAGTTATGATCAAATAAGTCATGTAATCTTTAAGATAATAGACTTACGTTGTTTTATCAACAATTTAATACATAACGGTTGCTTAAGTTCGATTATAATCAAATGAAACGGGAACGTACAGGGCAGTCAAACTTTGAAACCACGTGTTCAATCAGTTAACCCTTAACTAACCCGCTCATTCAATAATAATATTGATCAAATAGGTTGTGTAGTTCCTGAGATTATGAAGTTTCGTGATTTTCACATTTCGGTACATTACAGACGAAGTTACAGTTCGATTAAAGTAAAATTCAATAGGGTGTTATGAGGCAGCTAGACTTATTAATTGACACTTATTTTGTGGTCAGCCATCTCTGAGAAAAGTGAGTGAGTTTAAGTAGTCTTGTGAATATTTTACTTTTCATAGCTGGATTTCACATTTTTAAACATAACAGGCAAAGTAATAGTCCGATTGCAAAACAAATCAATAGGGTCTTATGGGGCAACTAGACCTTCCATTTGACACTGATTTTATGGAAATCGGTCCAGCCATCTTTGAGAAACATGAGTGAGATTAAACAGTCTTCAGAACACGTTTTTTTCATAACTTTTAAACCACAAGTTCAATCTTTATAAAATTCAAAAGTTAAGGGTTTTTAAGGTAGCCCGTTCATTTGAAATTAATTTTGTTCAAATCGGTTGTGTAGTTTTCGAGATAATGATGTTTCATGATTTTTACATTTTGATACATAACCTCTAAACTAAAAATCTGATCACAATGAAATTTAATAGAGTCGTATGGGGCAACCAGACCTTTCATTTGCAATTAATTTCATGAAAATCGGTCCAGCCATCTCTGAGAATAGTGAGTGAGAATAAAAATCTGCACATACACACACACATACAGAAAATGCTCAGCTCGTCGAGCTGAGACGTGTGATATATGCCATTCGGCCCTTTGGAACACTTTTATACTTTCGGTTTTGCAAGTGATTGCTATACCTTTCTAGGAGAAAGGCAAAACGAGAAAATTTGGTTTGTTTACATATGGCACATGGGCCCTTTTCACATGTTTGGCGAGACATGTTAAACAAGTACCGCTACCACGACGTTTTTTACCTTAAACGTATTTTGACATTTTTTCAAGGCATGAGAATTATATGCGCGTCGAGTGCGGATATTTTGGAAATTATTCGTAATAATTTTTTTTAACATAAAAAGAACGAAGTAGACAGAAATAGGCCAAAATAACATCGCCAAACAAATGACAGTGTGCATCTCTTTGATGCGCGAGTGTCGAATGACCATCCTGTTCTTTGTTTGAAAGGCGACGGTTTTTTTTAAACTCTAATATTTATTTAGGCCCAATCGCAAAGCATAACGGGGCCGAATATCTTTTGGAGTAGGGAAAAGCCAGTTTGAGTAGAGCCTGTAACCCGACTGCTCCTCCTCAAACAGGCATAAAAACCCTCTCATCTTTTCTCTTTTAAAAATACAATTTAAAAATACATGTCATTCAAACCTACGGCTAACAATAACATTAAAGTTCTTCTCTATATGAGTAAATATCAATTCCTAATACTATTCGTTGAGGTGTGATGGTTTCTTATCTCTTGGAAATCAAAACTAATATCTATGTTCGGTAGATCATGTCGCTCAGAAAGAAGCGTTGATTCATGTGTTTCTAAAAAGATCAATAAAAGAAAGAAGAAAAAGAACAAAATTAGTGTAAAGGTTTTGATGGAGGTTGTGTTGGAAAAATAAAAAGAAAAAGCAAGGAGATAATCAAATTCGATACTTGATATCTCTTAAAAAGTCATAAATAGGTAGTAAAAGCGTGGGGTTGCGGCTAGCAAGCGCATCCCGTACTTGCATTGTAAACGTCACTTTCTGTTTCCGGAGAGAATCAATAAGCTTGGTCCTTGCTCTGTGGTACTTAGGGCACACGAAGACTATATGATCAATATCTTCGTATCTAGTGATGGGAAATATCGCCCAAAACCGACATCGATAACAATCGATAATTCCGGGGCTTTTATCGATATTATCGATAAGTATCGATAATTTGACAGCTAACGTTTGCGGTAAATTTTTTTTTTTTCAGATGGTGATGGAAAAAAACTATTTCAGATGGTGATGAAAAAAAAACTAAGACAGATAACTGAGTTGGATAAATTTCCCGTGGAAGTTAATCATGTTAGCTTCCTCACAAAAAAATATTACGTCCTTGCGTGCAGCCTTCCGGCAGTTAACCGGAACATTCGCCATGGCGGACGAAAACATGCGTGTAGCCGTGTTTTTAAGCTCTTTCTTCGTTTTTTTTTATTAATGCCTCCTCCGTTTTCGCGACAAAATTGTTGGAATAGATCTTGCGCTTCAAGTTTGTCCAGAAATACTCGATGGGAAGCAGATGGGGGACAATATATCTAGCTAATGGTAGCAGTGGTCATAGGCTCCTACAAGGGAGATGGGGGACATTGGGCGGATTCGCCGACTTCGGTACCACATCGATATTCAGCCACGCCATCTCCTCCAACGATCGCTTCGAGTAGTTGGCCGACGTCAAATCTGGCCAGAACACCGTGTCTTCGCGCTTATGGTATTTCTTGATGAACGACGCAACTTCTGCCAGGCACTTCGTACTATAAATTTCCTCATTCACGGCCAGCCCGGAGCGAAAGAAGAGCAACTTTGAAATACCTTTCTCACTGATTGTCAGCCAAACCCGCTGGGGAGCTTGGTCTGTGAAATAAACTTTACCTCGGTGCTCACTTCCTTCGTGGGGGAGGTAAAACACGAAGAGCCCTGCTAGTCGTTGCCATCCATGGTGAGATAGGTCTAGTCGTCCAATACCACTGCCGCGTCGCGATTCACCGGGAAAATTGACTTGACCATCTTATTCAACTGCTGTTGCTGCGTCATTGCCTGCAGCTCCGAGACCAGTGGACGGGAATGCCGCTTCCTGCATGTATGTCCATGTTCTCCACACTGTTTTAGAGCATGCACCAACCTCTCGGCCAAGTGCACGCAGCGACTTTTCCTCTCGGTCTTCCTCTTCAGCATCCTTTGAAGCTTCTTGTCGCTCAGGGTCGTTTGCCGTCCGGAACCGGGCTTTCTTTCGATGCTCTGATCGTTGGCCAATAGTGTCAAGATGTTGTAGATGCCAGAACCGGCATACCCTTTCTACGGAGTAGTTTCAAGCCGGAGTTCGTTTCGAAGGTTGTATAATAAGGGAAACAATTGAATCAGGCAAAATTCTGTCAATTTTTAAATGGCCAAAACTTCACGAAAAATGAATCAATTCTGACAAAACAGGTTTCATTTTACTAGAAAAACTGTCCTAGTTTCCTAGTATTATTTGAGAACTGGACGTGACCAAGGGTCACTGAAAATGTTTCGGATTTCCGGAGTGTGTGCCAAAGTGTACATTTTTGCAACGCGTAGAACTTTTTCTGACATTCTGTTTCACTTAAGTTTATATGTTGTCAATAAATCAGAATTCATTTCGGGTTCATTTGTAGCCAAAGATTGAAAATTCGCCAAGGAATCATCGAGGTATGAATTTATTAAGTATGGGTGTTGATTTTGGCGGTTTTTTCCCTGTTGGGTACTAATTTTCTTTGAGCTTGCAGCACTCTAGCAGAATTCAATCGAACATTGTGGGTGTGTAGGTCTTATTAAACCAAGCAACTTTGCAAACTTGCGTTTGAAAATTTATCTGGATTAACATTTAAAAAGGTCAGCTTATTTTCACGCGGATTTTCTCTAAAAGGTTATTTAAGCAGATTTAAATTAACGTGGTTTTTTACGCGAATTTTTGACTTAAAGCGGTTTTTCAAGCAGATTTCTGAATTAACATGGTTTTTTCACGAGGCATGTATCCCCCGCGTAAGAAAACCTAACTGTATTTGAACTTTTTTCTTATGAAACAATATATCTTAGTAAAAATTATCTGAACTTTCCTTCAAAAATATAAAAAATGAGTTAAAGATCTCTACTCTGAAAAAAAATATAATTTTAAAAACAAAAAATGCTTTTAGAAAAGATCGGTGATCTCAGATTTTTTCAAATGAAGTATTTTAGATAGACAATTTAGTTGCCTAAAACGTTCTATGCGTTGCAAAAATGTACACCTTGACACACACTCTTGAGTCCGAAACATTTTCGGTGTAGGTTGGTCACACCAAGTTCCCAAGTAATACTAATATAAAACTGTTTTCCAGTGAAATGAAACCGGTTATCAAAATTGATCCATTTTTCTTAAAGTTCTGGCCAT
The DNA here is from genome assembly GCF_029784165.1 of Wyeomyia smithii. Lineage (NCBI taxonomy): Eukaryota > Metazoa > Arthropoda > Insecta > Diptera > Culicidae > Wyeomyia > Wyeomyia smithii. Next base: position 160,509,522 of record NC_073695.1, on the reverse strand, counting down.
TTAAAATTCGAGAGAATTTTATTTATCTCAATTATTTTGTCAACCCCCTGTATAAATCAGGATACTTTTTTGGCGCAACAATTTCGTTGATTTGGTTTTTTAGTGGAACTAAAAATTGTTTGTTGGGTAACAGATACTTTAAACTTAAACAGTTCCAAGTAAAACTAAACAATTACCAGAGAATCACCAATAGACTGCCGCTATGCATGTCCATGATATTATAAGAGTTGGCAAGCCATAGAAAATGCATTTTATTACAATTTCGTATCATTGTTTTTTATGAGATGGTGCAAAAAGTTTGGATATTTTTTTAAAGTTCTCTAGTACTAAGTTACACGAACCTTTACACCACCCGCAACAATGCTAAATCTTGTCGAATAGCAGCACCCAACAAATACCTAGCGGCAAAAGCAACTCCTGGGGTAGGGTAGGATCTCCTTCTTTTGGGTCTCCTCCAGTAACCAGCCGCACTGACTTGTGCTCACCCTTTTAATATCGATAAATATCGTTAACGTCAAAAAATTAACGATAATATCGATGACCGGCGTTTATCGATATTATCGATAAGTATCGATAAGTTTCCCATCACTATTCGTATCCTCCACATTCGCACAGATTACTATCGACTGAGTTTATTCGATAAAGGTGTGCGTTTGCAACATAGTGATTGAACATTAGGCGCGAAATAACTCGAATGAAATCTCGAGTTAAATCTAACCCTTTGAACCAAGCTTTTGTAGACACTTTGGGCGAAATCGAGTGCATCCATCGCTCAAGGTCATCTTTATCTAACTTTTCTGCCAGTTTGCCAGAGCTAGTTGTCGAGGCAGGTGAAAATACTCGGTATAGGTGATCGGTCTATCAAATATATCTCCTTCTATGGCACCCCTTTTCGCTAATAAATCAGCTTCTTCATTGCCTGGGATTGAGCAATGAGAGGGCACACAAAGCAGATAATGAAAGACCGATCAACCAGCACTTCTAATATCCGTTTAATTTCCGGAAGGAAATAGGACGGGTGCTTGACCGGTTTAATCGATCGGAGAGCTTCGATAGAACTGAGGCTGTCCGAGAAGATGAAAAAATTGCCTGGCGTCTTGAGCTCGATAATTCGCAGCGAATTGTGTATGGCAGCTAATTCAGCTACATATATGGAGCAAGGCTGTGCCGGTTTGCGGGATATGCGATGATCCGTGTTGAAAACGCCATATCCGGAATGTCCATCCATTACAGATCCATCCGTGAAAAAGGAATTGTGGTCTAGGAGGTGGCCGAATTTCGCCGAAAATATTGATGGCACAACTGTTGGCTAAATGTGTTCAGGGATTCCACGGATTTCTTGTTTCATCGTCAAATCAAATACAACAGAAGGACTGTTGAGCGATGTTGAAATCTCACGGTATGGAGCAACAACCGAGGGGTTTATCTCCATATTTACTTTACGAACTAATTCCATTTTTTGTCATATGACTTACATTTTAGGTTTAGTAAAGCGGGCAATGTATACAGTTTGCGAGGATGCGAAATGAACGGGAATAAAAGGTGTGACTTTAGGCTTTAGAAAAAAAAAATTTCCTCGTCCAGACGGGACTCGAACCCGCAATCTCCGTTGTCTCCGGCAAGGTGTTTAAGCCAATTAAACTACTGGGAAAGGTATAACTAGTTCTAAAATAAAGTCGAATCACCCTCTACTATTGTGTTCCCGAATCTCAGCACACCTTCTATTCCCGTTCATTTTCGCATCCTCGCAAACTGCATACTTTATCTCCATAGACATGAACCGCTGGTATACTGACATACAGGGTTTCTGAACAACTTCCAAACATTTCTCTTAGTTCGCAAAAAGCATTGGATTTGCTATTTCCGATCTAATGAGGAAACGAAGAGCCAACTCAAATAGTCTCTCTCTGAGTGGTAAAATTCCAGCTATAAACTCTAGAGACAATGTATGTGTCGATTGCATGCAGCCTAGAGCGATACGCAAACAGCGGTATTGTATCCTCTCTAGCTTCAACATGTGTGAAGCTGCGACCCCTCTGAAGCATATGCTGTCGTATTTTATAACGGGCAAAATCGTGGTTTGGTAGAGTCGTATCAAATCCTCTGGATGAGCTCCTCATGATGTTTCTGTTACCATCCGAAGGAAATTGATCCTCGGTTGGCATCTTTGCTTCAGGTAGTTAACATGTTTTTCCCATGTGCACTTAGAGTCATACCATACTCCTAGATATTCAATGCTGGGCGACTCACTGTGGTACAGAAACGAAAAAAGGTGGTCAAAAGTCATTTTCTCGTAAACGTTACATTTTAGAGCAATACTGTCTTCGGGAAAGTTTTGGAGTGAAAAAATACCCTTCTTTGGACATTAACAGATCTATGATGAGTCCCCCTACAAGTGAGATAAAAAGAACATTTTCTCTAAAAATCAATATTTTTTATCGCCGTCTTTGGCAAAGTTTTCCAGAAAAATATAACAAAAAACTTTGATGAAGACACTAGGTAGCTATTTCTCATTCTTACTGAGTTATCTGATTATGTTCAATGCTGTTTAAAAAAAAGGTTTTTGCCGTTAAAATCCATACTTTATACCACTATACCTCTGATATTCTCACTGAACTTTTAAAACAACATTAGACCTTTGCTTTTTATATGTTACAGCAGACTTTATTTTACGATAATAAGGTTTCTATCAATTTTTCCTGCCAAAAAATTAACTTTTGACAAGTGATTTTCAATTTTCTGCCGTTTCTCAGCACATCCCATGGCAAGATTACCACCAATTGAATTGTCCATGTGCTCTGCACACACGGCAGTTGAAATTTCTTGCAGAAATTTGCAGAAACTTATAAAATCATGGAACAAAACAACTTTAACGCAAGCTCATTCATGATTTTATAAGTTTCTGCAAATTTCTGCAAGAAATTTCAACTGCCGTGTGTGCAGAGCACATGGACAAATCAATGGGTGGTAATCTTGCCGTGGGATTTGTTGGGAAACGGCAGAAAATCGAAAATTACTTGTCAAAAGTTAACTTTTTGGCAGGAAAAATTGATAGAAACCGTATCGTAAATAAAATCTGCTGTAACCAGGGATGGAATTCTACTCGATTTTTCGGGACTCGTAAGTAATCTACGTAGAAAACGGTAGAAAACCTCTTGCAAGTAGAAAACTTTCAAACACTCGAGAATTCACAGTGAATTCAAAGTATGAGTCATATAATACCATTCGCAGCGCTGATTAGGTGTATTTGAGTAACGGCAGAATTAATATAACAAAAAAAAAGAAACACGAAGAAGCAAAAAAGTGTTTTTCCGGACTACTTTGTGATTATGGCGAAACAAGCAATGATAAAGAAACTCAAAAAAGTAAAAAAAGCAAAATCGCATAATATACGTCACATACAAAATCAGTGCAACAGCAAAGGCGCATCTAAGGCCTGATTTCTACAGAACTATGCTATCGCTGTCAAATGTCATATATTTAGAGCGTACCCAACATCTCAATGGTTCATGGTTCCCCTGGCATATATAAGAAAAGCCCACCAAAAATTTCATGCAACTTTAAACGGTTGCAGGAAGAATTCTTTACATCCTCGGGAAAAATACAGTAAGGTCGTTTTTTACGCGGGTTGCTTTCCTCAATTACTCAGAAACGGTACAAGATATCGACCTCATTTCAATCACGTTTTCCGTTTTAGGCCACGAGTGATCATATATTACACTGTGCTACAGCGATTTAGAACTTCTGAAGTGACCTAGCGTAGGTTGTAGGTCTTGTTGAGTGTAACATTCGCTCATACTAGAAATTTTCCAAGCACCCCCAAAATCTGAAGTTATGGTCAAAATACGGTTTTTTGGACCTCAGTGCATACATTTTTTTTAACTCAGTCATTTCTCAACCGATTTTCAATATTGAGGCAGTTTTGGAAAGAAGATAAACAGAGCTTTCAAAAAATCTACTGGTTTGTACTAATATCACTAAAACATGTTGAGTTATTTGAGTTTAAATACAATTTTTTAGTTTTTTCCACGCAATTTTTCAATTTAATTTGAAACTTGCCACCTGTTTCTGTGAGAAAGATACTACAAATACACTAAACTTTTGAAATTATATTCAATAACGAATCAAACAAAAGTGGTTTTGTGAAAATCGGTGAATATTTGACTGAGTTATATCTTTTTTAAGAAAACCAGAATTTTTAGCTTCTATACAACAATTATTTCGCGGTGCTACAAATGGTGAAAAAACACAAGAACTTCTGAAGTGATCTAGTGGAAGTTGTAGGTCTTGTTGAGTGTAACATTCGCTCATACTAGAAATTTTCCAAACACCCCCAAAATCTGAAGTTATGGTCAAAATACGGTTTTTTGGACCTCAGTGCATACATTTTTTTTAACTCAGTCATTTCTCAACCGATTTTCAATATTGAGGCAGTTTTGGAAAGAAGATAAACCGAGCTTTCAAAACATTTACAGGATTGTACTAATATCACTATGGCATGTTGGGTTATTTGAGTTTAAATATAATTTTTTAGACTTTTACATGCTATTTTTCAACATAACTTGAAATTTGACACCTATTTTTGTAAGAAAGATACTCCAAATACAATAAAATTTTGAAATTATATTCAATGACGAATCAAACAAAAGTGGTTTTGTGAAAATCGGTGAATATTTGGCTGAGTTATAGGGTTTTTAATAAAACCAGATTTTTTGGCATCTAACGCACAATTGTTTCACGGTGCTACAAATGGTAAAAAATGCAAGAGCTTTTGATGTGACCTAGTGTGGGTAATAGCTCTAGTCAAGTGTTAATAGCGCGCATACATAAAGTTTTCCGAATACCTCTGAAATTTGAAGTTATGATCAAAACCCAGTTCTCGGACCTCACATTGAAAAATTGTGTGAAAAAATCTAAAAAAATATATTTAAACTCAAATAACTCAACATGTTCTAGTGATATTAGTACAAACCAGTAAATGTTTTGAAAGCTCTGTTTATCTTCTTTCCAAAACTGCCTAAATATTGAAAATCGGTTGAGAAATGACTGAGTTAAAAAAAATGTATGCCCTGAGGTCCAAAAAACCGTATGTTGACCATAACTTCAGATTTTGGGGGTGTTTGGAAAATTTCTAGTATGAGCGAATGTTACACTCAACAAGACCTACAACCTGCTTCAGAAGTTCTTGTGTTTTTTCACCATTTGTAGCACCGCGAAATAATTCTGGTATAGAAGCCAAAAATTCTGGTTTTCTTAAAAAATATATAACTCAGTCAAATATTCACCGATTTTCACAAAACCACTTGTGTTTGATTCGTCATTGAATATAATTTAAAAAATTTAGTGTATTTGTAGTATCTTTCTCACAAAACAGGTGGCAAATTTCAAATTGAATTAAAAAATTGCGTGGAAAAAAACAAAAAAATTATATTTAAACTCAAATAACTCAAGATGTTTTAGTGATATTAGTACAAACATGTGAATGTTTTGAAAGCTCTGTTTATCTTCTTTCCAAAACTGCTTCAATATTGAAAATCGGTTGTGAAATGACTGAGTTAAAAAAAATTGTATGCACTGAGGTCCAAAAAACCGTACTTTGACCATAACTTCAGATTTTGGGGGTGTTTGGAAAATTTCTAGTATGAGCGAATGTTACACTCAACAAGACCTACAACCTACACTAGGTCACTTCAGAAGTTCTTGCATTTTTTTTCATTTGTAGCACAGTGTTAATTTTCCAAAAAAAATTTTTGGTGTAAATACTCAAAATATAAAATATTGCATTTTGGTCTCTAGATTGACCACTATTATATTCAAGCAAGGTTTAAACGTTTTAGGACGGTTTTCTTTGTTATATTTTAACTCAAAAAAGTCGTTTTTTACGCGGGCCCATACAAATTTGGAACGCATCCCCGCGTAAAAAACGACCTTAGTGTAACCCTAAAATGAGTAAGATTTGACGCATTTTCGTAAAAAGTGGAACAACTCATAAACTGAGTAACTACGTAAATTCATAATTGAGAAACGAGGCGTTTTAAAAACTGAGTGATTGTTACTTACTTTTAGGGTACAGTATTACTCGGTTTTGAGTTGAGTAGGTAATTACTCAGTTTTTGGGTTCTGAATTGCTACTTAATTTAATTTATAAATTTATAAAGTGATTTTTTTAAAATTTGGTTTTTCTTTAAAAAAACGCATAAAAATTACAAAACTGTATGAAATCTTCATTTAAGCCGATAAATTGATTTATACCGTTTTACTTTTTAAAGATTATTTCAATCAAATGTTAACCACGGTTACGTTTTAAATGGTCCATACGAAAAGTCCAATTTCGAGTCACTTTTTCGAGCATTTCGGCTGGTATCTTGCGAATAACGCGTGTAATGTTGTCTTCCAAGGCTGGAATTGTTTTTGGCTTATCCGCATAGACGAGAGACTTAACGTAGCCCCACAAAAAATTATCTAGCGGTGTTAAATCGCATGATCTAGGCGGCCAATTCACCGGTCCATTTCGTGAGATGAATTGCTCACCGAACTCATTCCGCAATATGTCCATTGATTCGCGCGATGTGTGGCACGTTGCTCCGTCTTGCTGAAATCACATGTCAACAAGACCCAGCTCTTCTATTTCCGGCAAAAAAAAATCAGAAATCATCGCGCGATAGCGAGCGCCATTGACCGTAACGTTGCGATTTTGATCATCTTCGAAGAAGTACGGATCAATGATGCTTCCAGCGTGTAAACCGCACCAAACCGTGCATTTTCTGGGTGCATTGGCGATTCTTGTATTGCCTCTGGTTGCTCTTCGATCCAAATGCGGCAATTTTGCTTATTAACATACCCATTTAACCAGAAATGAGCTTCGTCATAAAATGGTCGTAATGCGCGAAAAACATTTTTCACAGAGGACGAATTTTGGTAATAAAATTCGATTATTGGTAAGCGTTGTTCAGGCGTAAGTCTGTTCATGGTGAAATGGCAAACCAAACTGAGTACATTAGATATTTACAGCTGTCAGGATTCCCGCGTGAACTGTCAAATCTGAATACACAAAAAACCAAATAGCAAAAAATGACCCTTTATAAAGTTCCGAAGATAAAATTGAACATACCTGGGTTTGTTGTTTGTACTGGCTAGAAAGACCTAGAATATTATTTAAACAGGAGGTATTTCTAATCTGAAAACTTATGAAATACATAAAAAAACAATTTCAATTGATGGAGATTAAAAGCAACGATTTTAAATGTCAAATTCGTTCTCAATTCACACAAAGTAATCATCACAATTAAAAAAAAATAATATTTTAAACTTGAATTTCGTTAATTCTTCATGTAATTCACCACAAAAATCTCTGTGCAGGTTTTCTTAGACTACTCGTTTTTGGTTAGGTATTCTACCAGTGGTATTCTACGTAGAAAACACGTCGAAAACTACATAAGGTTTTCTACATGACATCCCTGGCTTTAACATATAAAAAATAAAGATTCGATATTGTTTTAAAAGTTCAGTGAGAATATCAGAGGTATAGTGGTATAAAATATGAATTTCAACGGCAAAAACTTTTTTTTTAAACATCATTGAACATAATCAGATAACTCAGTAAGATTGAGTAATAGCTACCTAGTGTCTTCAGCAAAGTTTTTTGTTATGTTATACTGGAAAACTTTGCCAAAGACGGCGATAAAAAATATTGATTTTTAGAGAAAACGTTCTTTTTATTTCACTTGTAGGGGGATTCATCACGGATCTGTTAATGTCCAAAGAGGGGTCCTATTTCACTCTGAAACTTTTCCGAAGACAGTATTGCTCTAGAATGTAACGTTAACGAGAAAATGACTTTTGACCACCTTTTTTCATTTCTGGACCACAGTGCGACTGAGTGCTGGGTCTTCCGGACAGAACTAGCTTCAAACTAGATGGTGGTCGCTTTTTTGAAAAGACTACCATCTCTGTTTTCTCGAGTGAGAACTCGATTCCAACACAACTGGCCCAACTGGTCAGATTTATCTAGCGTATTTTGCAGGCTGTTTTTCATGTCTTCAGCCTGGGACGCTGTGACTGGTACTACGCAGTCGTCAGGAGCCTTGGGGGAGACCCATGTAGCTCGTTCGTGCTACTATTGATGAACCGTGGTTGAAAAGTAAATGCTTTTCAGACAGTAGGTTGATCAAACAGTTTGTCAATACAGGGGAGAATCCTCTTCGATGCAGTTTCTCGGAAAGAATTTCGATTGAAACTGAATCAAATGCACCTGTGATATCCAGGAAAACCGACGTCATTTGTTGTTTGCTACCAAGAGCCATTTCCGCTTCTATGGCTAGTAAAGCTAGGCAATCGTTAGGGCCCTTACCCCTACGAAAGCCGAAATGGGTCTCTGATAGTTGGTTAGTTGCTTCTGCCCAGTTGTCGAGCCTACGCAGGATAATTTTTTCCAGCTGTTTGCGTGTGCATGAGAGCATTGCAATCGGCCTGTACGAGCGATGATCTGCAGCAGGTTTGTCTGGCTTTTTGATTGCGATAATCTTAACCTGTCTCCAAGCTGTCGGGACCATATTGATCCTGATAAGTAATTAAACAGTTTAAGAAATCGTATTTTGGCCGAATCCGGCAGGTTTTTCATAAAATTAAATTTGATCCTGTTCGGTCCTGGAGCCTTGTTCTTGCAAGACGTGAGGGCAATTTAAAACTCCAGCATTGAAAATTCTGCTTCTTCAATGGATGATCTCTTTTGATGGCGAACAGAGTAGTTGATGTTATTTTGTGGTGATATATAATTGTTAATTTATGTGTGAAATAGTGAAGTGATTCACGGTAGATATATTCTAACGTGTGTCGGTAGTGAATCTACAAAAGGCTAAGTACAAGAACAGTTGCTTTAAGCAGCAAGTTCGCGTTAAAGTTTGTTGAAATAAAATCACCTCCGACGCTTGCAAAGCAGCGGTGGTGGCGATCATTTTTTTTTGCCTCTGTCTCTTGTTTCTCTGCATGTCTATTGGTATAGCGTCCCGTGTTAACGTGTGTTGTGTGCGATGATTTGCTCTGGCTGTGGTATGGCAATTGTCCTATCGGATTTGCCGTTGAAATGTGTGGGCTTCAACTGTGCACGTTTGTTTCACTACAAGTGTACTGGACTCACCAAGGCAACGGCAAAGATAGTTACAGATAATGATCATCTTTGCTTCAAGTGTGACGAATGTTTATCAAACCAGTGTTGTGGTGGGCAACATTTGATAGCGGACATCAAGCGTATTGAAGAAGAGATGAAGAAATTATCTTCTCTCTCTGATTCGGTCATTGAAATGCGGGATCAAATATCGGCCCAGATAAACAGCGCGTTGAATTTCGGTATGGAACAGTTGAGATTAAATGTAAATGAATCTCTTGAAAAATTATTTTGTGAGAAATTTGATAAATTGAACAATTCGGTTTTGGATTTAAATACGCGTCAAAATAAAGCTGCAATTAATGATGCCCGCGCGCGGAATGGGACGGTTCCTTCTGAATCGGACCAAATCGGCAAGAAGCGTAGAATTGATGACGATAATAGTGATGATGTTTTTGATGACGGCGTGACTTTTGCGCAAGTCGTGAAGGGTCGCCGTAAAAGTATTAAAACGAGTATTAGTAATAATAATAATATAAATGATGGTTTTAAGCCCGTTAAACATAAGACTCATCCGGTCATTGTGATCAAACCGAAAGAGTCCAAACAAGCTTGCGAGGAAACTCGGAAGTTTTTGAAAACAAAATTAGATCCAAAAACACACAAAGTGAGTAATTTTAGGAACGGTAAAGATGGTTCCATTATTGTTGAATGCGCTGTTGGCGAAAATATTGATAAGTTGAAAAATGGCATTGAAAGCAATCTGGGTGAAAACTACAGTGCTGTTGTTCCCACGTCGGTGCCGAGATTGAAAATAGTGGGCATGAGCGAGAATCTTTCTCCTGATGTTTTCATTGACTTTTTAAAGAGTCAAAATGAAGGTATCAAAATTAATGATGTAAAAGTAATAAACTCGTATGAAAATCCACGCTTTCGGTATAACAAGTATAGCGCGGTAATAGAGGTTGATTTGGAAACGTATAACAGCTTGTTATCTGCTAAGCAAGTAAATGTAGAATTTGATCGGTGCTTAGTATTTCCCGCGGTAAATGTTTTGAGATGCTTCAAATGTGGAGAATTTGGGCACAAGAGCATGGATTGCAAAAATTGTGATACGTGTTCAAGGTGTAGCCTAAAACACAAAACATCTAAATGCACGTCTACTGTTTTGAAATGCGTTAATTGTTTAAAGACGAATAAAGAGCGTAACATGAAGTTGGACGTCAACCATGCCGCATTTAGTTCAGAATGCTTGATATATATAGGATTATTCAATCAAAACAAAAGCAGCTTGTGTTTTAATAAATAGCAAACAAGTTCCAAGAAGAATGTGAATAAGTTTGAATTTTTGTATTTGAATATTGCGGGGTTGACAACAAACTACGTTGCATTACGTCAGATTGTTGAAGATAAACGTCCACATTTAGTGTTCTTATCAGAGACTCATATTGTCGATATTGAAGCATATGATCAATATAGTATTCCGGTATATAATGTGGCTGCTTGTTTATCACATTCTAGACAAACTGGCGGTGTTGCTATTTATGTCAGAGAATCAGTTCAATTCGAGCTTTGCCGAAACGAAGCGAAGGATGGCAATTGGTTCTTGGGCATAACAGTAGTACGTGGTATGAAGGTGGGTAATTTTGGTGTTTTGTATCATTCTCCCAATACTAGTGATCACCGTTTCCTTGAAATATTGGCAAATTAGCTTGATGAATTTCTCGATTATAGTAAACTGAATATATTGACTGGCGATTTTAATATCAACTGGCGAGATAATACAAATTCGAAACATTTGAAGCGTTTAGTAGAATCTTTCAATTTAAAACAAAGCGTTAATGAATTTACACGTATTTCCCAGCGAAGTAGAACTTTGATTGATCATGTTTATTCCAATTTGGATTCCATTTGTTCAGTAACGGATTCTGATATGAAAATAACCGATCATGAGACATTAGTGATCACTGTATTAGACAACTTGAGTGAGAAAAATGATTTTAAAAAATTGAAATGCTGGAGAAAATATTCGAAACAGGCTGTTTCGAATCTTGTTGAAAGAAGCTTGGATTTTCCAATCGCGTCCGGTAATTTAGATGATTCTGCAGCTGTTCTTACTAGTATTTTGAAAACGTGTACGAATCAATTAGTTGAACATAAATTTGTAACCTTAAAGAACGCGAACAGCTGGTACAATTTGGATCTTTTGCGTCTTAAGCGCAAGAGGGATAAATTGTACAAAAAGTTTTGTAGAGTTATGTCCGAGCAGAAATCCATAAGTGTAGATCAAATAGTCAGAGTCATTGGAATGAGTACACAATCGCGCGTAATAAATATTCACAAGCGTTAAAAAAGACGCGTTGTGAATATATCCAGAGAAAGATTACTCAGCATCAAAACAACAGCAAAGAGTTATGGAAAATTTTGAAATCTTTATTAAAACCTAGTAATTGTAAACCGCGGTCCATAACTTTTGTGGCACATTAGAACAAACAGAACAAATAATTGCTAGTAAGTTTAATGATTATTTCATCAATAGTGTTTCATTGATCAATCAATCAATTGAACTGGTCGATGAACCGGATGAAATAAAACAGCCGACTAACGTTAATAATAGATTTGATGGTTTTCACCCAATCACAATGGATGACCTTAAAAATATTTGTTTTTCATTAGGTAAAACGGCTGGCGTAGACAATGTAAATGCTAGGGTTATTCAAGATTGCTTCAATGTTATTGGTCACACTCTGCTGAACCTTATTAATGAATCATTGCCAACTGGGCACGTGCCTAAAGTGTGGAAAGAATCGTTGGTTGTTCCGATTCAAAAGGTTGCTGGAACGATTAAAGCCGAAGAGTTTCGTCCCATCAATATGTTACACACGTTAGAAAAGATATTGGAACTTGTTGTTAAAGGTCAGCTGTTAGAATATTTAAATAGTAACTCGTTATTAATTCCGGAACAATCTGGCTACCTGGAAGGCCATTCGTGTGAAACCGCGTTGAATTTAGTTCTTGCAAAATGGAAAGATAACTTAGAAAATAGAGACACAATAGTTGCTGTATTTTTGGATCTGAAACGCGCTTTTGAAACAATTCAAGCGCTTTGGAATTTCGAGTACTGCATTCAGATGGTTTGAAAGCTATTTGTCTGACAGAACTCAACGGACTGTTTTTAATGGTTCTGTATCTGGTCCCGTGGAGAATGATCTTTGAGTTCCACAGGGAAGTGTATTAGGGCCCCTTTTATTTATTATGTATATAAATGACATGCGGCGAGTTTTACGTTTCTGTGACATAAATCTTTTTGCCGATGACACCGTGTTGTTCATTGCAGCAAAAAATTTAGAAGAAGCTGTTTCACATTTGAATGAAGATTTACGTTCTCTAAGCAGATGGCTGAAGTATAAGCAATTGAAATTGAATATTGATAAAACTAAATTTATGATTTTCTCGCGCACCGTGGTAAATGACGATGTCTCTGTTATAATAGATGATGAGACAATTGGTCGCGTTCGGGAGATTAAATATCTTGGCGTGATTATTGATGACAACCTAAAGTTCAACGCTCACATTGACAATGTTATCAAGAAAATTGCCGAGAAGTATGGAATATTATGCCGTTTGAAAAACGAATTAACAATTAGTAGTAAAATACAGCTATACAAGTCAATCATCTCGCCCCATTTGGATTTTTGCCCTACCTTTTTGTATTTGGCCAATAACACACAATTATTGAGGTTACAGCGTTTGCAGAATAGAATAATGCGTTTGATTTTAAATTGTGATAGATTAACTTCCTCTGCTTTTATGTTGGACGCTTTGCAATGGTTATCCGTGAAGCAACGAATTGTTTATTTGTCTATGGTGTTCATTTTTAAAATAATTAATGGTTTGCTACTTCAATATTTGTGTGATCGAATTGAAAGAGGAAGTGATTTTCATAGATATAACACTAGAAACGCGGATGAAATAAGAACACCTTTCTTTTTAACCAGAGCTTCACAGAATTCATTATTTTATAAAGGTATATTTTTTTTCAATTCGATGCCAAGACATGTTAAACGTGCACCAACACTTGCGGAGTTCAAGAGACAATGTATTTCACACGTGAAAGTTTCTGTTGTACAGAACGAAATTTAAAAGCTTTTAACAATGACGAGAGTTTATATGACGAAGTTTAAACAACGGATTTATTTTGGATGAAATATTTATTTTTGAAACCTATTTATTTATTGATTGTTTAATTGAAGCCTGTAACTGACGAAGTTTTATACGAACGGATATGATTGTGTTGTAAAATTTTATTTATATTTTATATTGGATCTTTTTTTAACATATAATGACAAAACTACTGTGTTCGTCGCTGTGGTGATGATGGATTTTTTTTCCTTTATGTTGTTGTTGCTTAAAAAATAATAGAAAGTGACTACATAAGTTTGAGCCTCGCGCGCGGAAGTCAGATATAAATGGATTCTTTTACAATTTAAACTTAACTGTTATTTGAAAGCTTAGAGAATATACATGAAGTAGTTGTGGTTAGTCTGACTGAAGGTCATGAAAACCCTGTGCTAGCTTTGTGTAGCACTACAGCAATTCACGTCTTTACCGATGTGAATCAAGTAAACAGTTTTTGAAGAAGTTTATATCTGGAAATGGAATCAGTTCGTTTTTTTTTGTATAACTGATTGAAATTGTGAATACAATAATTATCTATAGATAAATCGTCCAGCTCAAACCTTTGTAGGGGTATGTGGCGGGACCATCATCATCAGAAAAATCGCCGTTGTGTCGCTGAATTTCTGCTGTGATGGGACAGCATCTGGGCATACCTTTTTCGCGAAATCATAGATCCAACGTTCAGAGTATTCATTAGCCTCATTGTTGTCGGACCTATTGCGCATTTTCTGAGCCGTATTCCAGAGATAGCTCATAGAAGCATCTCTGGGTAACGTGCTTATGAAATTTTGCCAGTACGATCTTTTTTTTTCAGTTTGTGCAGTTTAGCCTGTTCCAGTTCCAGCTCTCTAAACTGATCAAAAAGTTTAATGGAATGATCTTTCCTGAATGCTAGGTATGCTCTTTCCAGAGTTTTTTTTCATCTCAGTGCATTCTTTGTTCCACCATTGTTTGTTAGTACGAATTTTCAACTTGTTCTCAGGGGTGGGACTCGTCCGCAATCTCAGACGCGCTATCTAAAACTAATGTTGCAAGAAAGTGGTATTCGTCGGATGGAGAAAGCTCATCGGTTGTTTCGAGATCCTGGGATATCATGTTCGAGAATTTTTCCTAATCAATATTCCGGGTGAGATCATACTTTACTTCGACTGTGGTAACAGACTGGAGCCTGCTCATAATCGAAATACTTATTGGCAAATGGTCACTAAAGCCTGTATCAGACTAACCGTTGTAGCGGTTGACCGCTACCGTTCCGTTCTTTTTCGACCAATCAGAGCACAGCGGTCGACCGTCGCTTGTTGTTGTTGCAAAAAATAGAATCTTTTCTATTTTTGCCGCCGACCGTTCCCAACGGTTGCCGGCTGCTGTCATTGACATGGCGAAGGCAAACGAATCTCTTCACACCTACACAAGATCACATACAGAGACTTGACAAATGAAAATGTGTGCTTCTCTTTTTGGCACACACGACAGCCAGTCAAAACATTGATAGCACCGGCAACGCTGGTTGGCGATGTCAATTTTCGACCAACGCACACTGGCAAAAATGAATCCAAATTTCCACTAATTAAAAGCCGCTGGGCTGGATACCTTAAATATAGCATTTCTTATGTAAAATTGCCCAATAAATCGGTAGATGATATTTTCATTCTGTGCAGGGCACGGGAAAGGGTCTATATTTTCAAAAATACGCAAAAATAGGATGAAAAGAGGCGAAAAAGACCATTTCCCGTGCCCTGTCCAAAATGAAACCATCGCCAATCAATTTGTTGACCAATTTTACATAAGAAATTCTATATTTAGAGTATCCAGCCCAGTGGCTTTTAATTAGTGGGAATTTGGATTCATTTTTGCCAGTGTGCGTTGGTCGAAAATTGACATCGCCAATCAGCGTTGCCGGTGCTATCAATGTTTTGACTGGCTGTCGTGTGTGCCAAAAAGAGAAGCACACATTTACATTTGTCAAAACTCTACATGTGATCTTGTATAGGTGTGAAGAGATTCGTTTGCCTTCGCCATGTCAATGACAGCAGCCGGCAACCGTTGGGAACGGTCGGCGGCAAAAATAGAAAAGATTCTATTTTTTGCAACAACAACAAGCGACGGTCGACCGCTGTGCTCTGATTGGTCGAAAAAGAACGGAACGGTAGCGGTTGACCGCTGCAACGGTTAGTCTGATACAGGCTCAACATGGGTGTCAACACCGCTGGGCTAACCTCGAGAGATGACGTCGGTCTAATGAGTTGGGTAGCTGGAATGGGTAGACGATTTGGGTAGCCTGTCAGAAGCGACAGTAAACGGTAGAAAAGAATCACAAGAATAATCATAAGAGATAAAATCGAACGTGCATTATAAAGCCCACTTATTGCAGTGAAATTTATTAAAATTAGTAGTTATAAAGCTAGTTTCTTAATGCAAAAAACTGAATTTGTACGTTGGAACAATTTATCTAGTTACTGTAAGTAAACCCAACAGAAAACCTGAAACGAATTACGGAAAAACAGTGATTATTAGATTTGTTCACACAGGCAAGCTGGTTTAAACGAATGATACGGCAAAATCAATAAAGTGCCTGGAAGATTAAACATTTCAATAAAGTTGGAGAAAGCTACAGTTAAAAAGGCGTGAGTAAGAAATTAATTTAAGCAATGCCATGAAATTTATATGGAAACTATACATTTAGGCGAGGAAAAGCGAAAAGAAGGAAGAGTAGGTGTGAGCACAAGGGTAGAAAAAGAAACTACTTTGTAAGCAAATGAAAAACTAAAGCAAAATATGTTGAAAACTAATAATAGATTAAATATTTTCTAGTTTGAGCTGATCATACAGATAGACTGCTTCAAAATTACTTTCTGAATCCGTAACGAACTCAAAAAAAGTAATGAGTCAGACGGATCTAACCTCAAATCACTCTAATCAGGAGGAGCTGGATCTTACGCTTACGCCCTGTGCGGCTTGTAAAACTACCTCAACGGAGAATGAGCCAATGGTAGGATGCGATTCGTGTGATAACTGGTTTCACTATCGAGGTGTGAATGTGACGGAAGCCGTTAAGAAGGAAAAACGGTGGTTCTGCAAGGCGACCGCTTGCCAAGAGGCGGCCAAAAGGTATCAGAAAAAAACAGATACCAAGAAAAAGAAGTCAGAAACGGTTCCTACACTGGAACAGAAGTTAAAGGCTATGGAAGAGGAGCATAAGAAGAGATTGGAGGAATTGGACATAAAGAGGATCCTGAATGAAAGGGAAATGCAGTTCAAATTGGAGCTGAAGGAAAAACAGATGCAGCAAGAACGAGAATTGAAAGAGCAGGAATTGGATCGAGAGAAAAAGATGCTGAGTCGTGCTCTAGCGGACAAAGAAAATTACCTCCGGCGAAAGAAGTGTATTCGTGACGAGTATGAAGAGGAAGTAAATATTATGGATGAGAACGCTCGAGAGCTAGGATTGCATTTTCCGGTTTCAGTCTCCAATGTGATTTGCGAAATGCCACCAAGCACTGATTCGTTGAAACCAAACCAAAAACCGGAGAAGCCGGATAAGCAGAAGGTCGCGTCTGCAAGTGGAATTGCTGTAGCCGGTGAGCAAGCCGAAAGTGAAGATTCAAAAGCGACTTCGTGGACGATCTAGGGGATCAAAATGTGGATGGATCAGTGTTTAGTACCCCGAAGAACAATCGTGAACAACTTGACAGCCAGTTTCAAAACGGGCTAGGGCAGCAGCGTGCTAGTCCCACCAAGATGCAGCTTGCAGCTAGAAGCGGTGTGACGAAAAAACTGCCAGTGTTCACCGTAAAGCCGGAAGATTGGCCACTTTTCTACGAGACGTACCAAGCATCGAATGAGGCATGCGGGTTTACGGATGTAGAAAACCTGGTGAGGCTCCAGGAAAGCCTGAAAGGTCCCGCCTTAGAAAGTGTCCGAGGTCAGCTGATACTCCCGAAATCCGTCCCAAAAGCAATCGCAAAAATTCGCCAACTCTACGTTCGTCCTGAACTCATTCTTCAAAGCCATTTAAATCGCATCAAGAAGATCGAATCACCGAAGCCGGACAAACTGGCAACGTTCATCCCATTTGGAAATGCCATAGAACAGCTTTGTGAGCATTTGGAGGCGGCAGATTTGCAGCAACACCTGGTCAACCCAATATTGATCCAAGATTTGGTGGATAAACTCCCAGCCGGCGACAAACGCGAATGGGTCCGCTTTAAAAGGATCAAGGGGGAGGTGACGTTGAGGACATTCACTGATTTCGTTGCACAGATTGTCGATGAAGCGTGCGAAGCAAATGTAGGATTGGAACCGAAATACGAGCCGAGCCCTTCAAGCAACCGTGGCAATTTCGGACGTGGCAATGGCGGAAGTAAAAACGTATATAAGGAGAAGCCGGTGTTAAACCATGGAGTAATGAACAGTAAGCCAAGCAGTTCCTATGAGAAGGCGAAGTCGTAACCATGCAAAGCATGTCGCCGAACAGATCACCGTTTGAGATTCTGTGAAGATTTTCACGGACCGAATGAGTATCGTAACCGCATCGGCGAGTGTCGAGAACAACATAATCCGTTACTCCATCCAGCGGACACGGTGAATGCAGCGCACATTCAAACAGCAGACATTATTCTTTTCCGAATGATTCCGTTGCAGCTCCACTTCGGTTCGAAGACAGTAACCACGCTAGCATTTTTGGACGAGGGCGCCTCGATTACGTTGATTGAGAAGTCACTGGTAAACCAGTTGGGTATCGTTGGAGTCCCTGAGGTTAACTATGACCTGGACGGCGGACATCACTCGTGAAGAAAAGGGTTCCGAGCGGATTAACGTATGGACATCAGACATGACTGAAGGAGAGAAGTTGCTACTGAATTCTGTTCCCACTGTCGAAAGTCTGCGTCTTCCGAAGCAGTCATTGGAAGCGGGAGAAATCTCCAAACAGTATGAGCATCTGAAGAGTCTTCCATAGTGTCCTACTCCGAAGCCCGTCCTGGTCTGCTGATCGGAATCGACAACGTTGATGTCATTGCTCCGCTGGAGGTTAAGCTGGGTGAACCGGGTGACCCAATTGCGGTCCGCTGGAAACTGGGGTGGGCCGTCTACGGTCCGAAGAAGATATGTCCTATGCCTGCCAATGGACTGCTAGGATTCCACGATATCGTCACGAACGAAGCCATCCACGATCTTCTGAAAACGCAGTATGCTCTGGAAGAATCTGTGGTAGCGGCGAAACGGAATTCGAAAGAGGACGAGCGGGCTGTGAGTATGCTGGAAAGAACGACGAAGAGGATTGGCGACCGGTTCGAAACCGGCCTCCTCTGGAAAACGGACGATGTCATCTTCCCGGATAGCTTCCCTATGGCGGTAAAGCGCATGAAACAGCTGGAACGGTAGATAGAGAAAAATCCTGCGCTGCACGAGAAGGTTTGCCGCCAAATCGTTGAATATCAACAGAAAGGATACGCGCACTTGGAAACACAAGAAGAGCTCGATGAAACCGATCCAGGAAAGGTCTGGTATTTACCGTTGAATGTCGTCCTGAATCCCCACAAACCGGACAAAGTTCGCTTGGTGATGGACGCCGACGCTACGGTGAATGGCGTGTCGATGAATTCCCAACTGTTAACGGGACCTGATCTGCTCGTTCCGTTGGTGACCGTTCTCGCTGGTTTCAGGGAACGTAGGATTGCGTTCGGGGGCGATACGCGCGAGATGTACCACCAGCTCAGAATCATAGCCACCGACAAACAAGCTCAGCGTTTCTTGTTCAGGATGAACAAAGAGGTTTCGCCAAGTGTCTACGTGATGGACGTAGCGATATTTGGGTCGACATGCTCTCCGTGCTCGGCCCAATTCGTGAAAAACAAGAATGCAACGGAATACGCCCAAAATATCCGGAAGCTGCAGCAGCAATAATCGAACGTCATTATGTCGACGACTATTTCGATAGCGTCGACACCAAAGAAGAAGCGATTCGTCGAGCCAAGGAGGTCACTTTCGTCCAGTCGAAGGCAGGGTTTGAGATCCGCAATTGGGTTTCAAATTCCTCGAGAGTTCGCCGAAGTCTCAGAGAAACAGAAGCTGCTCAAGATGTCCACCTAGGTCTGGTGAAGTCGACCGGAAACGAAAGAGTGCTGGGAATAGTCTGGAGCCCTAGTCAGGACACGTTTTCGTTCTCTACGGAGCATCGCGAACAACTGCAAAAATACCTAACGGGCAATCGGCGTTCGACAAAGAGAATAGTTCTGAGCTGCGTTATGGGGTTTTCGATCCCCTCGGTTTTCTGGCCCCCTTTACGGTTCAAGGAAAAATCCTAATCCAAGAACTCTGGCAGTCCGGCTGCGCTTGGGATGAGGCGATAGACGATAATAGCTGGACGAAGTGGAGCGGTGGATCGGACTGCTGCCGCAGGTGGAGGCAATTAGAATTCCGCGATGCTATATCGGAGATTCCTCCTGGGCAGATGTCGACTCAGCAGAATTGCACATGTTCACGGATGCGAGTGAGTATGCCTATGGATGCGTCGGATATCTGCGGGCGGTCGTGCATGGTACGGCCCGTGTTACCCTACTGATGGCGCGTTCCGAAATAGCTCCACTGAAGCGGCAATCGATTCCGCGTCTAGAATTAATGGCAGCTGTAACAGGAGCACGTCTACTTCACTCAATCATCACCATGCACTTCATAAAATTTGATCGCTTTGTTTTATGGACCGACTCGCAAACTGTGCGCAGTTGGATCTGTTCCGATCAACATAAGTTCAAACAGTTCGTTGCTTTCCGAGTTGGCGAGATATTGGAACTGACAAGACCGGTTGACTGGCGATGGGTCCCGTCCAAATCGAATGCTGCGGATGTTCAGTCGCAGAAACTTCAGAAGAAGCTCGAACCTTCGTTCTGCATCACGACGTGAAGTTGGTGCAAGGTGTGATCAACGGAACAAGGTTCTCTCGGTGGACGAGGCTGCTGAGAAGTACGGCGATGGTGATACGATTTATGGCTAACTGTAGACGCAAGAAAAAGGGCGAACCGCTGCTGACGTACCGGGCTACGAGTAAACAGCGGCGCATGATCTGCGCGAATCTGTTGACAGAGTGTCAGCTGCTGCAGGGAAACGAATTGGCCCTAGCTGAAACTGTGCTATGGAAACAAGTTCAGAGCGAAAGTTTTCCAGATGAAACAACTTCGCTGGTGAAGAATAACGATCGTTCTATCGATCAACCGCTGGTACGGATCGGGAAATCTAGCGTACTCTACAAGCTTAATCCTGTACTGGACCAAAACGGCGTGGTCAGGGAAGGAGGCAGGATGGAAGCTGCGCAAGACCTTCCGTTTGACAAAAAGTATCCGATCATTTTAAGCAGAAACAATGACATCACTAAGAAGCTAATCCTCTCTTATCATGAGAAGTTTGGGCACGCAAATAATGAAACGGTTTTTAATGAACTCAGGCAGAGATTTCGCATTTCGAATTTGCGCGCGGCGATTCGCCAAGTTTCTCGAAGCTGCATGAAGTGCAAAGTTATAAAATGTCGTCCTAGGTATCCAATGATGGGACCTCTTCCAGTAAGACGAATCACGCCCCAATTGCGTCCGTTTAGTGCTGTAGGACTACCTCGGCCCGATCGAGGTAACCGTCGGCAGGAGACGCGACAAATGGTGGATAGTCCTGTTTACCTGTATGAGCATCAGAGCGGTTCATTTGGAAATCGCGCATTCTCTATCGTCGCAATCGTGCTTGATGGCAATTAAACGGTTCATCTGTAGGCGTGGGTGTCCAGAGGAGTTCTTTTCGGATAACGGGATGAATTTCAAAGGAGTAAGTAAGGAGATTCTGAAGCAGATAAACAACGACTGTGCTGAAGCGTGCATAAGCCCCACAACAAAGTGGAACTTCAATCCACCTGGAACGCCGCACATGGGCGGCATCTGGGAACGTATGGTAAGGTCGGTAAAGGAGGTGCTTAAAGTTTTCATCGAGGGGGGGGAAATCACCGACGAAATCCTGCAAACAACCATAGGTGAAGCGAAGGATATGATTAATATGCGTCCGTTGACCTACATGCCAGAAGAGTCCGCGAGTACGGAAGCGATAACTCCCAACCACTTATTACGAGGAACTGTACGAGATACTGATGTTCTACTCGATAAGCAAGTGGAGTTCGCCGAGTCTCTGCGGGATTTGTACAAGAGGTCGCAATACCTAGCAAAATCAACAAACGAACCAAGTGGTACGACGACCCGAAATCTCTCCAAGTCGGTTATCTGGTATCTGTAACTGATGGGAAGGACCGGAAGCAGTGGACTAGAGGAATTATCGAAGAAGTATTCGCAGGTCAGGACGGACGAATTCGGCGAAGGTGCGGACACCAGAAGGAGTTTACCGTCGAGCTGCAGCCAACCTAGCTGTATTGGAAGTCGTGGCAGGTAAATCCGGAACTTCCGGAGGACCAGTACCGGAGCTACGGGCTGGGGATTTGTCAACACCGCTGGGCTAACCTCGAGAGATGACGTCGGTCTAATGAGTTGGGTTGGGAATGGGTGGGCGATTTGGGTAGCCTGTCAGAAGCGATAGTAAACGAAAGAAAAGAACCACAAGAATAATCATAAGAGATAAAATCGAACGTGAATTATAAAGCCCACTTATTGCAGTGAAATTTATTAAAATTGGTAGTTATAAAGCTAGTTTCTTAATGCAAAAAACTGAATTTGTACGTTGGAACAATTTATCTGGTTACTGTAAGTAAACCCATCAGAAAACCTGAAACGAATTACGGAAAAACAGAGATTATTAGATTTGTTTACACAGGCAAGCTGGTTTAAACGAATGATAAGGCAAAATCAATAAAGTGCCTGGAAGATTAAACATTTTAATAAAGTTGGAGAAAGCTACAGTTAAAAAGGCGTGAGTAAGAAATTAATTTAAGCAATGCCATGAAATTTATATGGAAACTATACATTTAGGCGAGGAAAAGCGAAAAGAAGGAAGAGGAGGTGATGATGATGATGATGATGGTCCCACCTCATACCCCTACATCGGTTTGAGCTGGTCGATTTATCTATGAAAGATATTATTTAGAGACATACAATGTAACCAGTAGGCAAACAAATAACGGACTGGTTATTAATACATAGTAACCCTTCAAAAGAATACCGTAAACTGGGGTGACTTTGATCACCGGGGTGACTGATCACTGTACCTCTTTTTTGAAAATGTGGTAAAAAAGCGCTCGTAGTGCTTGGGATTTGTTGTAATCTTCACTGATTGTGTGGATATATGTCTGCATTGCTACTATTCATGCATTTCCTGCTATTTAAAGAGTGTTTTTCATGCTAAAACATTAATTGGAAATAAAGTGTATTTTTGGCGATTTTTGTTGCATACAAACAATCGGTTCAAGCAGATACAAAACAACAAGTGCAATACGTAAAGTTTTTTTATTTTGTTCCCAGATTAGTTCTTAAGATGAACAAATATTATAACAATACATTTTATTGTTATTTTTGCAAGTTTTTCCTCGAAGGCAATGTTGAGTCCCAATATTCTCCACAGCGTATAACATATTTCTTCTTAACAAAAACCCAAGACGTGAAGTAACATGCAAATTTGGACAATTTCATGAGTCATATTCCTCGTGGGCTAGTTTTTGATGATTTAAGACCACCTTCCCTCTCAGTGGATAATCATTCATACATATTCTAAAAATTTTGTATGAATCTTTACGTTCATACAAACTGCTATTACGTTCATCGTTTACTGCTATTGTGTTTTTTACGCTCGGTTTTTATTTTTCCAAAATCACTGTGTTTTTTAAATTATTTACCGCTCAATATTGACGAACAGATTGCCAAATCATTTCTGTGCTGCGTAAAAGTGAAGTTTTTCTTGGATATACTTATCTAATACTTGATTTTACGAAAAGTTTGTGCTGGTGAATTTGCCTCAAAATAAACAATGGAGTTCGTATGTGATAAGTGCGCCAAACCAACAAAGGAAACTGATTATATCAAATGTCAGGGCTTCTGTGAGATGGTGGCTCACTATACTTGTGCTGGCCTAAACAATCAGCATTTTACAAAACTGAAGGCATCCACGGAAAATATTCTCTGGCTTTGCGATGGATGCTTAAAGTTGATGAGATTCGCTACTTTCGTCCTACGATCGCCGCACTTGGCAATACTATTGCTGAGTTGATCAAACAACAAACTGCTGTCATCAATGAACTGAAAACGGAGATGCGAAGAGAAGTAGCAAAACATACTTGTGTTATTGGTAAAGCAGAAGCTACGACCCGCGGCTTCGTCCAACGCCAAAACGTCGCCGTGAAGATCAGCCCAATTATAACCGGGACGTTATAGTCGGAACGAAAACCAACCTATCATCAACTGTTGTTACTGTTCCTGTAGCAGAGAATAAGTTTTGGGTTTACTTGTCTAGAATCCATCCAGACGTTACAACCGAAAACATTCAAACTATGGCAAAAGAATGTCTACAATGCAACGAACCACCTGATGTTGTCAGATTGTTTAAAAAAGACGTGGATTTAAAGTCGCTGCGCTTCATTTCATTCAAAATGGGCATTGATTCTAAACTTAAAGCGGTAGCGTTGGCACCAAGTACTTGGTCCGCCGGTATTTTCTTTAGAGAGTTTGAGGATTATGGAGCAAAAAACGAACGTGGTATGGCGGCAGCCACGCCATCGGTAAACACACCAGTTATTCCTTAGATGCAATGACTCTACCGCCGGGGGACTCTGGGGGCCAACGGGCCCCCACCCAGTTAAGTATATGTATTTTAATTGCTATGGATGCGTCGGATATCTGCGGGCGGTCGTGCATGGTACGGCCCGTGTTACCCTACTGATGGCGCGTTCCAAAATAGCTCCACTGAAGCGGCAATCGATTCCGCGTCTAGAATTAATGGCAGCTGTAACAGGAGCACGTCTACTTCACTCAATCATCACCATGCACTTCATAAAATTTGATCGCTTTGTTTTATGGACCGACTCGCAAACTGTGCGCAGTTGGATCTGTTCCGATCAACATAAGTTCAAACAGTTCGTTGCTTTCCGAGTTGGCGAGATATTGGAACTGACAAGACCGGTTGACTGGCGATGGGTCCCGTCCAAATCGAATGCTGCGGATGTTCAGTCGCAGAAACTTCAGAAGAAGCTCGAACCTTCGTTCTGCATCACGACGTGAAGTTGGTGCAAGGTGTGATCAACGGAACAAGGTTCTCTCGGTGGACGAGGCTGCTGAGAAGTACGGCGATGGTGATACGATTTATGGCTAACTGTAGACGCAAGAAAAAGGGCGAACCGCTGCTGACGTACCGGGCTACGAGTAAACAGCGGCGCATGATCTGCGCGAATCTGTTGACAGAGTGTCAGCTGCTGCAGGGAAACGAATTGGCCCTAGCTGAAACTGTGCTATGGAAACAAGTTCAGAGCGAAAGTTTTCCAGATGAAACAACTTCGCTGGTGAAGAATAACGATCGTTCTATCGATCAACCGCTGGTACGGATCGGGAAATCTAGCGTACTCTACAAGCTTAATCCTGTACTGGACCAAAACGGCGTGGTCAGGGAAGGAGGCAGGATGGAAGCTGCGCAAGACCTTCCGTTTGACAAAAAGTATCCGATCATTTTAAGCAGAAACAATGACATCACTAAGAAGCTAATCCTCTCTTATCATGAGAAGTTTGGGCACGCAAATAATGAAACGGTTTTTAATGAACTCAGGCAGAGATTTCGCATTTCGAATTTGCGCGCGGCGATTCGCCAAGTTTCTCGAAGCTGCATGAAGTGCAAAGTTATAAAATGTCGTCCTAGGTATCCAATGATGGGACCTCTTCCAGTAAGACGAATCACGCCCCAATTGCGTCCGTTTAGTGCTGTAGGACTACCTCGGCCCGATCGAGGTAACCGTCGGCAGGAGACGCGACAAATGGTGGATAGTCCTGTTTACCTGTATGAGCATCAGAGCGGTTCATTTGGAAATCGCGCATTCTCTATCGTCGCAATCGTGCTTGATGGCAATTAAACGGTTCATCTGTAGGCGTGGGTGTCCAGAGGAGTTCTTTTCGGATAACGGGATGAATTTCAAAGGAGTAAGTAAGGAGATTCTGAAGCAGATAAACAACGACTGTGCTGAAGCGTGCATAAGCCCCACAACAAAGTGGAACTTCAATCCACCTGGAACGCCGCACATGGGCGGCATCTGGGAACGTATGGTAAGGTCGGTAAAGGAGGTGCTTAAAGTTTTCATCGAGGGGGGGGGAAATCACCGACGAAATCCTGCAAACAACCATAGGTGAAGCGAAGGATATGATTAATATGCGTCCGTTGACCTACATGCCAGAAGAGTCCGCGAGTACGGAAGCGATAACTCCCAACCACTTATTACGAGGAACTGTACGAGATACTGATGTTCTACTCGATAAGCAAGTGGAGTTCGCCGAGTCTCTGCGGGATTTGTACAAGAGGTCGCAATACCTAGCAAAATCAACAAACGAACCAAGTGGTACGACGACCCGAAATCTCTCCAAGTCGGTTATCTGGTATCTGTAACTGATGGGAAGGACCGGAAGCAGTGGACTAGAGGAATTATCGAAGAAGTATTCGCAGGTCAGGACGGACGAATTCGGCGAAGGTGCGGACACCAGAAGGAGTTTACCGTCGAGCTGCAGCCAACCTAGCTGTATTGGAAGTCGTGGCAGGTAAATCCGGAACTTCCGGAGGACCAGTACCGGAGCTACGGGCTGGGGATTTGTCAACACCGCTGGGCTAACCTCGAGAGATGACGTCGGTCTAATGAGTTGGGTTGGGAATGGGTGGGCGATTTGGGTAGCCTGTCAGAAGCGATAGTAAACGAAAGAAAAGAACCACAAGAATAATCATAAGAGATAAAATCGAACGTGAATTATAAAGCCCACTTATTGCAGTGAAATTTATTAAAATTGGTAGTTATAAAGCTAGTTTCTTAATGCAAAAAACTGAATTTGTACGTTGGAACAATTTATCTGGTTACTGTAAGTAAACCCATCAGAAAACCTGAAACGAATTACGGAAAAACAGAGATTATTAGATTTGTTTACACAGGCAAGCTGGTTTAAACGAATGATAAGGCAAAATCAATAAAGTGCCTGGAAGATTAAACATTTTAATAAAGTTGGAGAAAGCTACAGTTAAAAAGGCGTGAGTAAGAAATTAATTTAAGCAATGCCATGAAATTTATATGGAAACTATACATTTAGGCGAGGAAAAGCGAAAAGAAGGAAGAGGAGGTGATGATGATGATGATGATGGTCCCACCTCATACCCCTACATCGGTTTGAGCTGGTCGATTTATCTATGAAAGATATTATTTAGAGACATACAATGTAACCAGTAGGAAAACAAATAACGGACTGGTTATTAATACATAGTAACCCTTCAAAAGAATACCGTAAACTGGGGTGACTTTGATCACCGGGGTGACTGATCACTGTACCTCTTTTTTGAAAATGTGGTAAAAAAGCGCTCGTAGTGCTTGGGATTTGTTGTAATCTTCACTGATTGTGTGGATATATGTCTGCATTGCTACTATTCATGCATTTCCTGCTATTTAAAGAGTGTTTTTCATGCTAAAACATTAATTGGAAATAAAGTGTATTTTTGGCGATTTTTGTTGCATACAAACAATCGGTTCAAGCAGATACAAAACAACAAGTGCAATACGTAAAGTTTTTTTATTTTGTTCCCAGATTAGTTCTTAAGATGAACAAATATTATAACAATACATTTTATTGTTATTTTTGCAAGTTTTTCCTCGAAGGCAATGTTGAGTCCCAATATTCTCCACAGCGTATAACATATTTCTTCTTAACAAAAACCCAAGACGTGAAGTAACATGCAAATTTGGACAATTTCATGAGTCATATTCCTCGTGGGCTAGTTTTTGATGATTTAAGACCACCTTCCCTCTCAGTGGATAATCATTCATACATATTCTAAAAATTTTGTATGAATCTTTACGTTCATACAAACTGCTATTACGTTCATCGTTTACTGCTATTGTGTTTTTTACGCTCGGTTTTTATTTTTCCAAAATCACTGTGTTTTTTAAATTATTTACCGCTCAATATTGACGAATAGATTGCCAAATCATTTCTGTGCTGCGTAAAAGTGAAGTTTTTCTTGGATATACTTATCTAATACTTGATTTTACGAAAAGTTTGTGCTGGTGAATTTGCCTCAAAATAAACAATGGAGTTCGTATGTGATAAGTGCGCCAAACCAACAAAGGAAACTGATTATATCAAATGTCAGGGCTTCTGTGAGATGGTGGCTCACTATACTTGTGCTGGCCTAAACAATCAGCATTTTACAAAACTGAAGGCATCCACGGAAAATATTCTCTGGCTTTGCGATGGATGCTTAAAGTTGATGAGATTCGCTACTTTCGTCCTACGATCGCCGCACTTGGCAATACTATTGCTGAGTTGATCAAACAACAAACTGCTGTCATCAATGAACTGAAAACGGAGATGCGAAGAGAAGTAGCAAAACATACTTGTGTTATTGGTAAAGCAGAAGCTACGACCCGCGGCTTCGTCCAACGCCAAAACGTCGCCGTGAAGATCAGCCCAATTATAACCGGGACGTTATAGTCGGAACGAAAACCAACCTATCATCAACTGTTGTTACTGTTCCTGTAGCAGAGAATAAGTTTTGGGTTTACTTGTCTAGAATCCATCCAGACGTTACAACCGAAAACATTCAAACTATGGCAAAAGAATGTCTACAATGCAACGAACCACCTGATGTTGTCAGATTGTTTAAAAAAGACGTGGATTTAAAGTCGCTGCGCTTCATTTCATTCAAAATGGGCATTGATTCTAAACTTAAAGCGGTAGCGTTGGCACCAAGTACTTGGTCCGCCGGTATTTTCTTTAGAGAGTTTGAGGATTATGGAGCAAAAAACGAACGTGGTATGGCGGCAGCCACGCCATCGGTAAACACACCAGTTATTCCTTAGATGCAATGACTCTACCGCCGGGGGACTCTGGGGGCCAACGGGCCCCCACCCAGTTAAGTATATGTATTTTAATTGCTTACAAAAAACTCAGGGAATGTGCGATTTTTTTAGCCCACTTGACCAATGTATTCACTATAATGCTATCTTTGACAAATGGAATGGAGATGACTACTGCGAAGGGTTCACCCTATTCAATAATAGTTGCATTTTTGACACCGATCGTGATAATCGTGATTCACAAAGGCTTCATCAATATAACAGCGAGGACTATAGCGCTTTTGACTCAGGCGAGTATCAGGAAACTGATTTTGTATCGCCATCATCTGCACCTCCGCTTTCTCAGCAATGCAATCCTTCTGATTTGACCAAGGGAAACCAGGACGTGCTACGAATCTTTTACCAAAATGTACGAGGACTCCGAACTAAAATAGATGACGTTTACCTGGCGATTTCAGAGAACGATTATGATGTATATGTACTAACAGAGACTTGGCTCGATAGTCGTATCAATTCATTGCAACTATTCGGCGATGCATACACTGTCTTTCGCACTGATCGCAACTCAAACAACAGCGTTCGTCAACGCGGTGGCGGCGTATTAATTGCTGTTTCCACGTCGTTCGTTTGCTCTCAAATAACCGAAGTAGTTCCGGTCTGGCTTGAAACGCTTCTTGTAAAAATAGCTATTGATACTCAACATGTTTTTATCGCGGTGCTTTACATTCCACCTGAGAAACGTTTAGACTGCGACGTTATGCGAGCTCAACTGGAGGTGTTTGAAGCTGCTACTACTAGGATGAGGACGCATGATACATTTTTGATACTTGGTGACTTTAACCAACCAAATTTAGTTTGGGAAAACTATGCGCAAGACTATGCGATTGCAGATCCAGTTGAGTCTGTTTTTACGCCCGCTAGTCGAACGCTGCTTGATGGTGTCGCCTTTTTGGGACTCAGACAAAAAAATGTTGTTTGCAACCACCAATCGCGTTGCTTGGATCTCGTTTTTGTTAACAAAGATTGTTGTTCTAATTGCCTTGTTTCGGAAGCACCAGAAACGATTGCTGTACTTGACGTGTTCCATCCTGCTCTATGCGTAGAACTGACTGCCCAACGGATTGTTGAATTTTTGGACGAGCAAAATTTGAACCAACTGGACTACCGCAGAACGAACACAGTGTTGTTACGCGACCTGCTGTTACAAGTAGATTGGAGTGTGCTAGAGCAGTTCACTGATGTCAATGATGCCGTCGCCTTCGACAATCAGATAATGATGGACTGCGTATTGATTGCTGTACCCCCTCGTCGAGCTCCCAGAAAACCTCCATGGTCCAACGGCAAGCTTCGTCACATGAAAAGAATCCGGGCGAGGGCTCTTCGAGCTTACACTCGGCAACGTTGCCCATTCTTGAAACATAGCTTTACCATAGCCAGCAACAGATATCGCAACTATAACAAGTTTCTCTACAATCTTCACGTTCGTTCTACGCAGCAAAGTTTGAGACAAAATCCAAGAAAATTTTGGAAGTTCGTTAATACGATGAGAAAACAAAATGGCCTACTTCGACTATATTCCTCGATGGTGTGACTGCTACATCGCCCATCGACAAGTGCAACTTATTTGCACAGCACCTTTCAAGCGTTTTCAGTAGCACACCGATTACCGTTGCACAAATTGAACAAGCTCTGACCAATGTGCCACCAGAAATTATAAGTATGGACATTTTAAGCGTAAGCGAACAGCTCGTTGTTTCCGCCACCAGTAGAGTAAAACCATCCTTTTCGCCTGGCCCTGGTATAATTCCTACGGCTATTATGAAAAAATGTGCCGACGTTATAGCTGCCCCGTTAACCTGGTTCTTCAATTTATCCTTCCATCAACAGTGTTTCCCCATTGCTTGGAAACAATCTTGCATGTTTCCGGTTTTCAAGAAGGGTGATAAATCCAACGTAGTAAATTATAGAGGAATAACCTCTCTATGCGCGGAATCAAAAATTTTTGAGACGATTGTAAACGAAGCGTTATCTGCTGCCTGCCGAAATTATATAAGTACGGCGCAACATGGATTTTTTCGCGGGCGTATCGTAGAAACCAATCTCGTAAGTTTCGTATCGCATTGCTTCAGGAATGTTAGCGCCAAAGCCCAAGTAGATACGATATACACCGATCTAAAAGCCGCTTTTGATACTGTGAACCATGCCATCCTTTTAAGTAAATTAGAACAAATAGGCTGCACTCAAAGATTTTGCAAATGGCTGGAATCCTATCGAATAGGCAGGCAAATTTTTGTGAAAATCGGTAATTCTAACTCTGATGAATTTACGAACCTATCAGGTGTACCACAGGGTAGTAATTTGGGCCCATTGTTGTTTTCAATATATGTTAACGATGCAGCGATTATTCTCAATCGAGGCGGGAAATTGTTTTTCGCTGATGATCTAAAAATATATTTGACTATCCGCCGAATAGAGGACTGTAGAGAATTGCAAAGGTTGCTTGATCTGTTCCATGACTGGTGTACGCGAAACCAATTGATGCTGTGCGTCGATAAATGTTACGTAATAAGTTATCATCGTACCCAAAATGAAATCCATTTCGAATATAATATAGCTGGCATCAAACTAAGCAGAGTTAAGCAGGTTAAAGATCTAGGAGTGACGCTCGATGAAAAACTGACTTTCAAGCTGTATATATCCGCGATTGTTGAAAAAGCTAATCGTCAGCTCGGATTTATATTTAAAATAGCTAATCAGTTCGATGATCCCCTATGCTTCAAAGTACTGTACTGTGCATTGGTTCGTTCAAACCTTGAGTTTGCCAGTGTTGTTTGGTGCCCGTATCAAGCATTTTGGATGGACAGAATAGAGAGCGTTCAGCGAAAATTTGTCCGCTATGCTCTACGGATCCTTCCTTGGAACGATCCTCAAAATCTACCTTCCTATGAAGACCGTTGTCGACTGCTTGGATTGAAAACTTTGGAACAACGAAGAAGTGTGTCACAAGCTGTATTCATGGCAAAACTAATCACAGCCGAATTTGATGCTCCAGATCTTCTGTCTGAAATAGGATTTTATGCACCATCCAGAGTTTTACGATCGAGATCCATGCTCCAGGTTGAATTTCAGTCAACGCAATATGCTGTCCATTCTCCAATTTCTTCAATGATTCGTCAATTCAACCGCTATTCTGATCAGTTCGACTTTAACGAAGCTCCCATTCTATATCGCCGCAGAATTGTAAACAATATGTAAAAACTATCGTAACTATGCTATTGTGAATTATGTTGATGTGAATTATGTTAAAGTGAATTATGTTATTGTGAATTGTAAAATGTAGTGTAATGCTATTGTAATTGTTAAAAGATGGTGGGGTTTTTACGCACATTTGAGGAGGGTATTAAAGACCACCTCCAATGAGCTTTTCCCCACCCACACACTCTTTACATTTTATTTAGATCGTAAATGATCAGATAAAGAATTCAAATAACTAAATAAATAAATAAATAAATCTTGGACATTCGCCATTATAAACTGTTCACGAATGTGAATGGCCCCCAAATCGCTTTCCATATTTATAAACTCGTTTTAGGCTATTAATTTTAGTGAAAGTAGCAAAGTGTTACTCCAAATTCTCAATGCATGCCAGTACTTATTTTCAAAATATCAAAGTATATTGTTTTCAGTATATTCTGAAAATATTTGAGATACAATCAAAAAAGTGATCAAAGTCACCCCAGTTTACGGTACCAATAATTTAAAAATAAAAAAACGATTTTCCAATAACATCATTAATCCAAGGCTCATCCAAAACATTTCCAACCCGAAAATTATCTGGATTTGGTTAGGAATCGAACATAATATTTAGGAGCTTTAACTAGTCAGAATTGGTTCTGGATAACGATCCAGAACTACGAGAGAGATCCTATGATGCTATAGTTCTCGATAACGAGCTTTACAGTCCACAGGCAAGCCCAAGCCTTTTCAGTTTTTTCTTCCAACCCTTTGTTCTAAATCGTGGAAACAGATAAATATTAAAAATCTTGAAAAAGATATATATATACTATTACAAACCAAAAAGCAACTTATCAACCCGATATGCCTTTTGTTTCAATTTCAGGGGTTTAACCCTGATGTACTCAGTATCCAGATTGTCTATGTCAGTCTACGCGCGCGTGGCTCAAACTTGTGTATTCAACTCATTTTTCTAACTCTACTATTAAATAATATTGGCTATATTAAAACAAAAATCCATCATCATCAATGAACATAATAACTTAGTGTACCAGATAAATAAAAAAAAAACTTATATATTACAATCTTCTTCATTAATTTACAAAAAGTTCGTTGAAATCTGTCTACAAAACAGATTTTATGTATGAAATACAAAGCCTTTTAAACTCCGCCATTGTTGTTGCACGTTTCACTTGTCTGGGCATCGAATTGAAAAAGTTAATTCCTTTGTACAACCGAGAGTTCTGTGATCTACTAAATAAAAAGTGTGGTGTTCTAGCGTCCTCCGCGTTTCTAGTGTTGTACCTATGAAAATCACTTCCTCTATCAATTCGATCACACAAATATCGAGGCAGCATATTATTAAAAAATTTATAAAGAAACACCATTGTCAAAAAATATACTCGTTGCTTCACAGAAAGCCATTGCAACGCGTCCAGCATGAAACTTGAGGAAGTGTATCTATTACATCTTAATATTAATCGCATTACTTTATTTTGTAACCGCTGTAATCTCAATATTTGTGTATTATTTGCAAGGAATAAGATGGATGAGCAAAAGTCTATATGTGGTAAAATGATTGACTTATACAACAACATTTTACTACTAACTGTCAATTCATTTTTAAACGACACAGAATACCGTATTTTTTAGCCTTTTTTCTGATGACGTTGTTAATGTGAGACTTGAAAGTTAACTTGTCATCAATTAATTACTACAAGATATTTTACTTCATTCACGCGATCAATCGTCTCACCATTAATTGCAATATTTACGCCTGGTCTGGAGTTGGCCGAAGAAATAATCAAATATTTTGTTTTGCTAATGTTTAGTTTAAGTTTTTTAAAGATTAACCAATTCGCCAGATAATGTAAATCTTGGTTTAAAAGTGTTTCAACATCATTTGGGTTTTTAGCCGCAATGAACAGAACAGTGTCATCGGCAAACGAATTTACATTACAAAACCGTAAAACTCGCTTCATGTCATTAATATAAATTATAAACAAAATGGGTCCTAAAACACGAGGTGTGAGCACGAGGGTAGAAAAAGAAACTACTTTGTAAGCAAATGAAAAACTAAAGCAAAATATGTTGAAAACTAAATTAACTATTTTCTAGTTTGAGCTGATCATACAGATAGACTGCTTTAAAATTACTTTCTGAATCCGTAACAATGGGGATGTTGAATAATCTCCCATTTACAATCCAAAGCTATAAAGGAGGAACACATAGATAAATCTAAAGTGCTCTCTCGTATTGGAGTCTTTGCTATTCTTGTAGCTAATCCAGGTATATTCAATAGGGTCATATCGAACTCGTCTAGTAAGCTTTCAATAAGAATAGCCCGGCTATCATCTCCAGGTGCTCCCCACACCATACCATGAGAATTGAAGTGTTCCAAAGGAAGGCGTGGTGTCGGAAGCAGTCCCGTTATTTGTGTTAGCTGCAGCCGGTTAATAGTAGCTCTGGGTGCAATGTAGACTGATGCGACAGTGAGGCCCTCACCAGCAATTGTAAAACGGCAAGCATCAATTTATATACCATCAATTGCTGGAAGAGGAATTCGGAAGAGTGGGTAGCATTTTTCAAAAACCTAGGAGTACTCCACCGTAAGAATTTCCTCGGTCTAATCGGATGATGTTGAAGTCTTGAAAAGTTAGTGTCGAATCAGTTGATAACCATGTTTCAGATAGCGCGAAAATATCGCATTTGCTATCGTGAAGAAGTAGTTTAAATTTTTCTAATTTGGGGATCAAGCTTCTACAGTTCCATTGGATGATCCTTGTTGTCGGTTCGTCGCTTCGGTTGTCTAAATTAGACATCGAAGGATGCGAACGCGAGGAGGGGCCACTTGGTGCTTAGTTGCTTACCCAACATGCAAATTGTTGGAAGCCAAGCCGAAATCATACTCTCAAGAACATCGGATAAACCGAAAGTGGTAAATATCCATTCAATGATCATTCTAAATGAAATACGTCCATCAGTAGACGGTATTTCAGATCCCGATGATATCTTGGGAGTGGGGGCAGATTGTTTCTCCGGGAGTTTGGGGAACTCCTTATCGCAATTAACCTTGAAACCAGGTGGTGGTGCTTTAGAATCTTGCTTGGCAGCGGGACCTCGAGGGGTATCATTAAGTGTCTTCTTCTGTTCCTTTCTAGGAAGTTTTGGAGAAGATGCACTTGGCCGTTTTCGCACAGCTCCAGTTGACGGGAGAGGCTGATAAACTTCATCGTCGTCGTTTGAATCATCGTTCTCCAAACTAGAGTAGCGATTTTCTTCCTGCTGTAATGTAAGGCAGCCTTTAGCATCTGTGCAAATGACTGCTTACTGCGCTGTTTCGTCGTTTTTTTCAATATATATATATATATATATATATATATATATATATATATATATATATATATATATATATATATATATATATATATATATATATATATATATATATATATATATATATATATATATATATATATATATGTATATATATATATATATATATATATATATATATATATATATATATATATATATATATATATATATATATATATATATATATATATATATATATATATATATATATATATATATATATATATATATATATATATATATATATATATATATATATATATATATATATATATATATATATATATATATATATTAGGGCGGTTCGATTTGTAGGGGATCAAAAAATCGCTTAGGCACATATGATTTTCGGATTCTAGGGATCAAAATAAGATACTTTGCTCAAAGAACCATACCTCTAAAATGAATTCTGATGTCCCTTGTACTAACTTGTAGGTACCCAAAAGGTCAAATTTCAAAAAATCCTGTTTTGACCCATTTAGAGTGCCCCAATCGAGTCCAAATGTATGACCGACCCCCACTAACTTTGGAGGGCCGACCCACCCATGCTAGTGTTACTCCCCTGGGACTCCCCTAGGGGGTCTCCCATACAAAAATATCAAAGAATATCAAAAAATCACCATTTTTGGCACTTTATATGACAATAATCAGTGAAATGGCTATTATTTTTCCGCACAAATGAAGTTTCTAGGAAAAAAATGTTTTTTTTTTTGTTTTTGGATTTTTGTTTTCTCCTGCTTCGCATGGGATTCGGTCCTGAGTCTTCAGCGCATACATACACAATTACACATTTTTTTTTTTTAAGTTTTAAATAGTTTATTTGACACGGCACGATACAATTTATGTTTAACTGAGCCAAGTACATTTTTTTTTAAATTCTAAATTAGCAGGGAAAAGAGGGAGGCCTTTTCTTTATTCTCGCGGCCGACTACGAGCTAGTGGGGATTTAAGGTGAGAGGAGGGGTGTTACAATTTTGTTTTTAATTATTTTATATTACAGAATGTATTCATTTGTACGTGGCTAACCAGTGATGTTCTGTTTGAGCAGTTTTGGTCTGAGGTGTCTGCGTAAACATAGAGATGCCGAGTCTTCATTTTAGTGTCTCCAGCCGGGTGTATCATTCTCTTTCAGTTTGTGACAGAAATTGTATTCTAGCAAATAGATAAAAGAAATCAAATTTTAATGCCAGCATTTTTTATAAACCCGTATAGTTGTGTCATGTACTGGAGATCACCGCTTCCCAGAATGTCTCTAACGGGTACGTTCGGTTGTTTTCCTCGGGCCCGAAGGGAATCTATAAGCTCAGACCTAACACCACAGTATTCGGTACACGACCAAACAACATGCTCGATGTCATGGTAGCCATCGCCACAAACGCAGTGATTACTGTCTACAAGCCCTATACGAAAGAGATGCGTGTTTAACGTATAGTGATTGGACATAAGTCTGGACATCACGCGAATGAAGTCCCGACCTACATCCAACCCCTTGAACCATGCTTTCGTCGATACCTTAGGAAAAATGGAATGTAGCCACCGTCCCAGTTCATCTGAGTTCCATGATGATTGCCAACTGTTGAGTGTTCTCTGACGCAAAATGCTATAAAATTCATCATAAGCAAATGGTCTTTCATAAATATCGCCGTCAATAGCACCCACCTTAGCTAAAGAGTCAGCCTTTTCGTTACCCGGAATCGAGCAATGAGAAGGGACCCACGCTAAGGTAACCCGGTAATTTTTATCTGTTAAAGCACTTAAAAACCGCCGTATTTTCCCCAGGAAATACGGGGTGTGCTTCACAGGCTTCATTGATCGCAGAGCCTCAATGGCACTGAGACTATCTGTGAAGATGAAGTAGTGGTCTATGGGTAGGGTTTCGATGATTCCAAGAGAGTACTGAATAGCAGCAAGTTCTGCGACGTACACGGAAGCAGGAGCATCGAGTTTGTAGGAGGCGGTAAAATTTTCGTGGAAAACACCGAAGCCAGTGGACTCATCTAGATTAGATCCGTCAGTGTAAAACCTTTTATCATAACTAACATGTTTAAACTTATTGGAAAAAATCTTAGGGATCTCTTGGGGTCGCAATTGATCCGGGATACCAGAAATGTCTTGTTTCATGGTGGTGTCGAAGAATATAGCATTATTAGAAGTAGCTAAAAGTGCGACATTGGAGGAATCGTATGAAGAAGGATTAATATCTTGAGCCATATAGTCAAAATATAAAGTCATAAATCTGGATTGAGATTGAAGGTCGACCAACCTCTCGAAATTTTCAATTACTAATGGGTTCATAACTGTGCATCGAATTAGCAACCGGTAAGAGAGATTCCAAAAACGATGTTTCAACGGAAGAATACCCGCTAACACTTCAAGACTCATCGTATGGGTCGACTGCATGCAACCCAAGGCAATACGCAAACAACGATATTGTATTCTCTCTAATTTTATAATGTGCGTGTTCGCGGCGGAGCGAAAGCAGAAACAGCCGTACTCAAGAACTGACAATATCGTTGTTTGGTATAACCTTAGAAGGTCTCCTGGGTGAGCACCCCACCAAGTTCCGGTAATCGTACGAAGAAAATTAATCCTCTGTTGGCATTTTTGTGTCAGATACCTAATATGACAAGCCCAGGTGCATTTAGAGTCGAACCAGACCCCGAGATATTTAGCGACTAAAACCTGAGAGATCGTTTTACCCGTTAGTAGGAGCTGCAGCTGAGCTGGGTTGTGCTTCCTAGAAAAAACGACCAGCTCAGTTTTCTCCGGAGAGAATTCGATACCCAGCTTAAGAGCCCATTCAGACAAATTGTCTAAGGTATCTTGCAATGGTCCTTGCAGATCGCTAGCCTTGCCACCAGTAATGGATACAACGCCATCGTCTGCAAGTTGCCTTAGCGTGCATGAATTTGCAAGACATTCATCGATGTCATTGACGTAAAAATTATATAAGAGAGGACTTAAACATGAGCCCTGGGGGAGGCCCATGTAACTAATTCGGGAAGTTGTCGAATCGCCATGTGAGAAATACATATGCTTTTCTGACAACAAATTGAGCAAAAAGTTATTCAAATTTGGTGAAAGTCCCTGCGAATGAAGTTTCGCGCTTAAAACTTCTACAGAGACAGAGTCAAAAGCCCCCTTAATATCCATGAACGCAGAAGCCATTTGCTCTTTTCGAGCAAAGGCAAGTTGAATTTCAGTAGAAAGCAACGCTAGGCAATCGTTCGTCCCTTTGCCCCGGCGAAAGCCCAATTGAGTATCTGAAAGTAACCCGTTTGTTTCGACCCATTTGTCTAACCGTAAGAGGATCATTTTCTCCATTAATTTCCGGAGGCAAGAGAGCATCGCAATCGGCCTATATGAATTGTGATCAGAGGCAGGTTTCCCGGGTTTCCGAATAGCAATGACTTTTACCTCCCTCCAGTCATGCGGAACAATATTTAGCTCAAGAAACTTGTTGAACAAATTCAACAAGCGTCTTTTTGCAGAGTCGGGTAGATTCTTCAACAGGTTGAATTTTATTCTATCTAACCCTGGAGCCTTATTGTTGCACGACAGGAGAGCCATTGAAAATTCCAAAATCGAAAATGGAGGCTCTTCCGTAGTTACTAATAACGCGTCGTGAAAGGTTTTCTGTTCCGGTACAGAGTCCGGACAGACCTTTTTGGCAAAATCGAGTATCCAGCGATCTGAATACTCCTCGCTTTCATTCGAAACGTCACGGTTCCGCATGCGCCTGGCGGTATCCCAAAGAGTGCTCATCGCTGTTTCCCTGGACAACGCGTTTACGAATCGCCGCCAGTACCCGCGTTTTTTCGCCTTTACTGAGCTCTTCATCTGCCTGCCCAGTGCCTCGCACTTTCGAAGCAGGTTGACAGTGCCGTACTCCCGGTAGTCCTTATACGCCGCGGACCTTCGCGCGTACAGCTCAGAGCACTCTTTGTCCCACCATTTGTTGGGAGGGCGCTGTCTAATCGTTACCCCGGGTATCGGTTTCGTCTGAGCTTGAGTCGCGGCGTCGATTATCAAGCCAGCTAAGAACGCGTATTCTTCCTCCGGAGGAAGTTCCTCGTGAGTCTCGATAGATTGCGCTATAATAGACTCATAACACTTCCAATCAATATTACGTGTAAGGTCGTAGGAAATATTGATTGGGTTCGGGGAAGTTGAACCATTAGCAATTGATATAACGATTGGAAGATGATCACTACCGTGGGGATCGTTGATTACTTTCCACCGGCAATCTAACGCTAGTGATGTCGAGCAAAGGGATAGGTCAAGCACGCTTTCACGTGCTGGAGGATTAGGTACACGTGTCGCTTCCCCAGTATTCAAAACTGTCATATTGAAGTCGTCGATCAAGTTACAGATTAAAGAAGATCGGTTGTCGTCGTACAGCGACCCCCATAGCGAACAGTGAGAATTAAAATCTCCCAATATCAAAAAAGGCGCGGGAAGCAACTCTGCTATATCAGTGAGATGCTTCTGTTCAATCCGCGCGGATGGAGGCATATATAACGAAACAAGGCATAGGTCTTTTCCATTCATATTCGTTTGAATGGCAACGACTTCAATATTCGAGATCGAGGGGAGGTCGATTCGGAAGAAGGAATAGCACTTTTTAATCCCTAAAAGTACCCCTCCACCGTGTGAGTCTCGATCTCGACGAATAATGTTAAAATCGTGGAAATTGAGTTGATCGTTTGAATTGAGAAAGGTTTCACAGAGCGCAAATGCGTCACAATTGTATGTATTTATTAAATGAGAAAATAGATCGAATTTGGGGATGATACTTCTGCAATTCCACTGTAATACAGTGATAAAATTCCTAACCTCTTTCGCCGTATTAGTCATCGAAAGATATGATAGCTGAAATGAGGGGCCAAGTTGCTGCTAGTTGCATCAAAAAGGTTTTCACTGTAGGAAGAAGGGCAAGAAGAATATTTTGTAGGGGATCTGGTATGTTGAATGTTTTAAATATCCAGTCCACAATATCAGAAAATTTTATGAACCCTGTTTCTTTTTTATCTTCTGATCGAGAAATGGGTGCACGAGGGGTTTTTGGTGCCCCAGGAAGCGGTGGGTACTCCTGGTTTGATTTAAAATTAAAACCGGGAGGTACTTGCTTCGGTTTTTCATCACCGCTTCCTTTTTGTGTTGGCTTATTGGTCATTCCGCTAGGGGTTATCTTGCGACCTTTGCGAGAAAGATTAGGAGAGTTGATCATTCTCCTCTTCCTAGATCCTTCTGGCATGGCATAAGAACACCCTTCGAGGGGATCGTCAGATGTACCCTCATCGGTTGGCAAAAAGGAAAAGATGTTTCCTGTCGAGGGTGGCTCAGCACTCTTCAGCATTTCTGCGAAAGAGCGCTTTGATCGTTCCTTGAGGGAACGCTTTATTTTTTCCTCGCGCTGTTTGTACGCGGGACACGCCGAAAGGTCATGCCGAGTTCCCTCGCAGTAAAGACACTTTTCAGTATCCTCACTGCAAGCGGTCTCAGCATGATTGCCTCCGCACTTGCTGCAGCGTGCCTTGTTGCAGCAGTAGGTGGCTGTATGACCTAACTGCTTGCAGTTTTGGCAATGCATGACCCGCGGTACGAACAGGCGTACAGGCAGACGAACCCTGTCCAAAGAGATGTAGTTCGGCAGTGCGGATCCGGCGAATGTTACACGAAAGGAATCCGAAGGGAAGAATTTCTTCTTCCCTTCTTCGATGGATACTGAATGCAATTGCTTGACATCCAGTATCTTTACATCTTGAATCAGGGGGTTCTTGAAGCAGCCAACCCCGTGACGCAAAATGTCATCGACCGTGAGGCTTCCTTCGGTAACCACACCGTCGATCTCCACGTCCTTGGCAGGGATGTACACGCGGTACTCTCTCGTGAAGAGCTCGTAGCTAGCAATTGCGTTTGCTTGCTTCAAGCTACTCACAACAACTCGCAGTTTGTTCGGTCTAACCTTTGTAATTTCGGTTACGTCCGAAAACTGTTTTGCCAGGTCCTTGCCGATTTGAATTATATTTAGAGGCTTCTTTATGGGCCTGAAGTAAACTACGAACGGACCTTTCGAAGCATCTGGGTAAGCTTTCACCCGTGTTGCCGGTACCCTTGGTACGGGGCTAGGTAGCGGGGAAGGTAGAGGGGAATTGATGGGGGAGATCTCAATCTCTTCCCCAGTTGTTTCCACATCCAGGAATAGTTGCACCTGCATGTCGTCCATTTTGCGGGAGCGTTACGCTCTACCGCACACAAACGATAAATATTCGAATGTGAGGGGGGGGTCAAGTAGTTGCTATTAAATTTCAAAAACAATTTTTCAAACTACAATGGATCAAAATAAAAAAAAAGGCAGTAATACTAATACTAATAACAATAGTAATAATAATAATAATAATAATGATAATAATAATAATAATAATAATAATAATGATAATAATAATAATAATAGTAATAATAATTATAATAATAACAATAATAATAATACTATTAATAATAATGATAAAAATTCTAAAGTGAATACTTCACCGAACGTCTAAGTCACGACCTCACGGCTGATAGTAGGATTAATCGAGCGTCTCCGCAGAACAAACAATGACGATCCAGCTTCGTGTTGTGACACAGTGGCCGTATCCTACACGCGACCTTGTAGATGCCACTTGTAGTTGACTTCCACTCGCTCGATCGTATGGTGGTCCGTGCTGCTAGCGGGGTAACAGCGGTGCGGGAGAATTATTCTTGCTGATATATCAGCTGCGTATCGGATCACTGGCGGGGTAGCCTGCCCCTACCAGCGTGCAGAAGATGTTTCTGCCGATATATTGCAGGCTATTGTTATCGCACACAAGAACTAATCGAAAAAAAAACACCCGTACGATAACTCGTGTATTGTTATTTTGCGAATCAAACGGAGATAAACAATTTGCGTCTAATCAAGACGAAAGCAAAACAACGAATGAATGAGCTATATTTATTTATATTCCATCAGATTTCCAGTCCTAAGATCACAATACTTGCTCTGCTCAAAGTTCACTTGTGACTTTGTTTATTTACATTGCACACTTGGAGCCTCGATTTGACGGTTCACTTGGAGTTTTCGACCCCACTCTTTACGTATCTGTTCAAAACACCGTCTGTAGTCTATTCCTAAGAGAAGAGTGGCCCTCACAATTACACATATTTCTGAGCCATTCTCATTGCAGATGGCGTTTGCAGTTGGCGTCCTTTTGAACATAAAATCGTATATCACTCTGTTACATCATATGTAATATTTTTATTTCGACCAGTCAGGCGAGCACCGCTGGTATGCTACCACGCACGGACGCTTCGTTTCCACTGTTACCACGCACACTGGAGAACCAGAGTGAATAAATAGAGTGACGCAGAGTCTGAAACCAGAAAAACC
Source organism: Wyeomyia smithii (assembly GCF_029784165.1). NCBI lineage: Eukaryota > Metazoa > Arthropoda > Insecta > Diptera > Culicidae > Wyeomyia > Wyeomyia smithii. The sequence continues at coordinate 160,467,216 of NC_073695.1, read as the reverse complement.
AAACGAACACTGCAAAGTCGGGTGTTTTCGTCAATGAAATAGTCTGCTGGGAGGCAACAAAAATCCATCCACTGTTTCCTCACAATCGGATTCTTCGGGAACCGAAAAAAACTCACATTCCTTACTGTTTTTCGTTATTACACAAAACGCACTTCATTTCATCTATCTCTATCAAACTTTATCAAACGAACTTGTTTTAAATTTAAATACAATAACTACCTTTTCACTCTGACAATAACAACACTCCGTTGAAGTCAACTGGAACTTGAGCAAAAAGGGGCTGCCAGAAAAATATTTTGGTCGATACATAAAAAAACCGTGTTGCTGTTTTGACTGAATTTCTCTCTGCGTCACTCTATCTATTCACTCTGTGTAGAACTAGTGTAGGTTTCGTATAGGATAGAAACGTCAACATAAATCATTCTACATCGTCCGCCGAAGAGTCAACACCTAAAATAAAAACCTGAAAGTGAAAGTGAAAATTGTTAAAGTCAAGATATATTTTTTTTTGTTTACAATGAACCCGCAAGATGAAATAGCAACAACATCATCAGCTATCGAAAACCCAATGAGTCATACACCCAAGCATGATGTTGCTGTTTTTGGTGTGTCTTCTGATTTGAATGATATTAATTTACCAACCGATCTGGATATCATGAGATATTATTTTTACTTAAGCAAACGTGCAAAAACAGAACAAAAAAGTTTTCTTATAAACAATTCTCTAATCACGTAACAGATAGGTTGGTTGGAATTTGGGAAAAACTTGGTATGGAAATAATTTCAAAAAAATATGTTGCTGTTAAATTGAATAGATTGGTTGACAAATACCAAGCCGAAATTAAGAAGACGAATAGAGACCTTTTAGTGTTTACCGGTACTCTGAACGAAATTTTTTATATTGGAGCATGTGAATGCGATTTGACGGCAGCTCAATGTAACTACGGTTTGGTTCCAGAACGCCTCAAAGAGTTCATGCACGATCAACATAAACAGAGAAGACTAACAATTGATGCATTTCTGATGGAAATTGAAGAGCAAGGGACATCGTCATCAATGCCAACATACGAAGATCCCGATGATACAACATACGTAGACGTACCGATGACGGTTGATGAAGATGTTATGAATAGAAGCACAAGTTCACAATACACAGAAAGATACGATTGTTTTAACTTTGCCTTGATGTATGACAGATTTGGTGTGTCTGATAGAGTAGCGTCAGCATTGGCAACCAGTCTTTTCAAAGATTTTGAAATGAAAGATCAGCATGGCGAACCTCTCATCATGGATAAATCGAAAGTTCGTAGAGAAAGAGAGAAATGCAGACGAATAGTGCTCCGCAAAAGGTTTGATGATTCCAGTTTAATAGCGTTTTCATTCGACGGCAGAAAAGATGATACTTATACGAGAGAAAAAATTGATGGTAAGTATCATAGTAGGATGGTAAAAGAACCTCACCTTGTTATTTTGAGAGAACCGAATTCTCGATTGATTGGTTACGCAAGACTGGTAGAGGAAAGTGCTGAATACAAAACAACAAAATTGAATGAATTTTTCAACGATAAAAACATATCTCTGGATGCATTGATTGGCATATGCACTAACGGTGAGCCAACAAACACTGGCACACACGGTGGAATTATACGAAGATTCGAATTGCTGCTAAAAAGACCATTGCATTGGTTTGTTTGCCTTCTACACTTCAACGAACTTCCGTTTCGACATTTGTTTGGGGTTTTGGATAAATCATCCACCACTGGACCAACATCAACAACCGAGAAACTAAGCAAGCAAATTGAAAATTCTGAAGCTCTTCCGGTAAGTCATTGCTATCACTCATTTATTATAATTTTCTAACATTTTGAATGGTGAAATCATAATAAATTTATTTAATTATTATATATTTTTAGGTGGTGAGCGACTTTCAGAGAATTGCGTTGGAAAATATGCCTCCTGTTGCAGAACAGCACGAATATTCCACCGATTCGCAGTACTTATACGACATGGCACATGCAATTTCTAATGGCGTGGTTTCTGTGGATCTGGCTAACATAAAACCAGGGAAAATTGTACATTCTCGCTGGCTCACCAAGGCCGCTAGATTATTACGATTATATGTGACAATGAAAAAACCACCTAAAAATTTAAGAATTCTGGTTGAATTTATAATTAAGGTTTATGTGCCAATGTATTTTAATATCAAGTATTACAGCTCTGTCGTGTACGGTAGTGTATTATTTTTCAAGTACATTACTTGGGCACAATTTCTGGAGCCAAATTTACGCACTGTTGTCAATCATGTAATTAAAAATAATCCATATTTTGCACATTCGGAAAATATCTTGCTATCAATGTTGTTTGATGATAGGAAAGAGGTGCGCGACTCTGCTATCAAGAAAATTTTACGATATCGAGACAATGTTGAAGACCCATCGGAACTTAGAGAATATAAAAAACCAGATATAAACTTCCATTGCTTCGATTACACGAAAATGATCGATTTGACTGATAAAAATAACGTATTTGAACCACCATTCACGCGAATCATTCCGTATGAAACATTGATAGCATATTCAAATGAAGATGATTCACCATTTACTGATCCGCATATTCCATTACATATACAAGGAGCGGAACAACACGTTCAACTGCTAGCTAGCGTTTCCAAACGAGTAATATCGGAAAATGTAGAGGCTGTTATGGAGGCGACATTAGAGAGCCGTGCGAAATTGCCCAGTGTTGAAACCAAAAAAGACTTCAAACAATAATTTTTTAGTTTCTTTCCTATGTTCTGATCGAATAAATATTTAAAGAGAAAACAAAAACCCGAAGGGGGTCCCAGGGGGATAACACTAGCATGGGTGGGTCAGCCCTCCAAAGTTAGTGGGGGTCGGTCATACATTTGGACTCGATTGGGTCACTCTAAATGGGTCAAAACAGGGGTACCTACACGTTAGTACAAGGGACATCAGAATTCATTTTAGAGGTATGGTTTCTTGAGAAAAGTATCTTATTTTGATCCCTTAAATCCGAAAATCATATGTGCCTAAGCGATTTTTAAATCGACCCACCCTAATATAGTATATATATATAGTATATATATATATATATATATATATATATATATATATATATTTATATCTAATATATATATATATATATATATATATATAATATATATATATATATATATATATATATATATATATATATATATATATATATATATATATATATATATATATATATATATATATATATATATATATATATATATATATATATATATATATATATATATATATATATATATATATATATATATATATATATAAATATATATATATATATATATATATATAATATATATATATATATATATATATATAATACTTCCCCCGTTGGGGTTCCACTACCAGTTGGATCGACCTTTTCTGCTGCGGGACGAGCAAATTGAAGTCGAATAAGCACGACACCTTTCAGCTTTCGCACCAAAAACGCCGCTACGCTGTTAAGACGCCGCTACCACACACAACACACGCCTTATGTGTTGCGCTAGCACTGGTTGCGTTGCCGCCGCACTGAATATCTGCTGAACGGCAGTGCCGTCAACCTTTCCCCGTCAGGGTTCCACTAACAGTTGAATCGATCTTAACTGTTGCGGGACCAGCGCGACACCTCTCAGCTCTCGCGCCAAAAACAAGCACTAGCACTCACTGCACACGCGAACGCTAAAAAGAAGCGGGAGTTAATTCGGAAATTCTGCAGAGCATATGAGAAAAACGACTCTCCTGCTCGGCTGCCGAAGAAGCAAAAATGAAAGGCGACGGTTGTTTCCATTAACGAGCGAAAGCCTACTGTGACGCATGCTAAGGAAGCGAGATCAAATGAAAATGCTGACTCTGACTGTTTACAAGCCTGATTGTGATGACAGTTTTGAAAACTTTTATTTCAATTGCACATATCAATGGTTGCACTCCGTGATTGATCCGAATTAGTAAGTGCACAGTGAATCAACAGAATGGGGTTGGGAGTGACCGACCATTCTCATTGTACAAGTTTTAGTGACTCAATACTTTGAAGGATCAATAACGACGCCGCCCACGTCTTTGCAATCAGGTGGGAAGAGGGAAGGGATGTTAGTGTGACCCTTGCTATTTGGAGACCGTGTTAACCTCTGCATCTCTACAAAGGTCACAGGAAGGAGGTTTTTTGTTAGTAGGGGAGGGCTCGTTGGAACAGGATTCACTTTGGTAAGTGATGCGATCATATATATATAACTTCTACCCGTCTCTATTTAGCTATTATCGGTTTATTCTATGTTCAGCCGGCTGATTAGAGAAGCACAATTAGCTTATTTATATTTGGTACCGGTTAAGACCAAGAGACATTAACAATGCCTTTGGGGCCGTTCACAGGTGTGCATGGTTTATTTCAATAGATAACAATAATGTTCAAATTTACTGATTTGAGACTGATTTACACAATATAATGCTATTGGAACCACGCACATTATTCTACACGATGTGGATCTGATTTACACCAATAAACTATATGAAGGCTTTTGGGGACACATACAAATGTGTGTGATTTACTTGAATGAAATACAAAGGTTATTCTAACTCCTTGGAAGCGAGCCAAGCCAACACATAATAAGAATGTGGTTTGCATAGTAGATATTAGAATGCATGAATTTGTAAGTGTCGGTAGCCTCTGTTACGAAGGTTGTATGGATTTTTTGTGTGTACATTTTAATATTACGTGTCTTTTTTAACAATAAACGGAAGTGGTTGGTTTTTGCCAGTGAGAGGGAGGCTCTAGCAACACACCCACTAATCGAGGGCAAGAAGAGCGAAGATGACCCTAAGCACGCAGCCCACCACCCATCGGGTTTCCCACCTATTCGCAGCGACATATGGGAGACCGCTCACAGTCGATCGGAGGTGGCGAAAACGCGATCGGCATTCATTAAAAGACGGGGCGAGAGCAGTTACGTCTAACAAAGGGGATTGACCTGGACAACAGCGGAATTGGCTTGGACATTGGTATCCTAAAAGTCAAGCAATGCAGTCATTTTAATCCGCTAAGTTGAAGTGAAAGTTTGCAGTTGAAGAGTCAGGAGAAAATTTCGTGCACTTTTTGCCTTTCTCCTAGAAAGGTATAGCAATCACTTGCAAAACCGAAAGTATAAAAGTGCTCCAAAGGGCCGAATGGCATATATCACTCGACTCAGCTCTACGAGCTGAGCATTTTCTGTATATGTGTGTGTATGCAGGGGAGTTTTTTTCGGCTTCGCAGTCTTTAAAATGTGAAAAGAAAACGATATTTTTCTCTTACACCGACGTTTCGAATAATATATATTCTTTATCAAGGCTCTACAAGTAAATTAAGATCAAAACGATTTTTAGAAACAAATACATAAATTATGCACATAACATCATTACCGAGAGGACCATTTTCCTGTGAAGTGGTTCTTCGGCTAGAGCATTAATTGTCAAAACAGAAAGTAATCATCCTAACAGAACATCCAAAAATACATTAAATTAGCTAAACATGATATCAAATACAATTCATGCTTCTTACATTATGCAAATTAAAAAAAAAAAACAAATTAAAAACTGTACACTTTAACGAAGCGGAACTCGTAGCACTCTCAATCATACTAAACCAATTTTTCCGTAACCAGCAACCTTGCATGCAAACTCTATTGCGCACAAGTTATGCTGTGTGACACTCGGTGGAAGCTGTCAGCGACCGTTGACGTTTGCTGTTGTTTATTTCTGTACTCCGCTTGACGTGTTGCATGATTGCTGTATATGTTGTGCTTAAGCCTTCAACATCACTGCGTTTGTTTACCGTATGATCGTTCGTGATAATGTGGCACATTTCCAACACGTTCAACGCTCTCTTACTCTTAAGGAGGGATTTGTTAGTAGCTTAAGTATTTATGATAAATATTAGTAAATAATGAGTATGTGTGTCCAATCACAAATGGTGACTTCTCAACACTGTTAGAAATTTGTAATTTTAATTGTTAGGATTTGTTTGCTTTCGCAATTAGGACTTATCATTCGTAGGGATTTAAACCTACTTGTCAAGAAAGGGAAGTAAACTTACAACTAACTTAATTGCTAACTTATTGGCTATAAAGAGAGCTTATCGTAGCAATTGAGGATTGCAACGATTTTTGTCGAAAATTGTTAATAATTTTATTTGACATAGCTTCTAATGGTTCAACACCAGTAAGTCTATGTAATTCGAGTGTACCAAACCAAGGAGGACGCTTCAAAATCATTTTCAGAATTTTATTCTGAATCCTTTGGAGCGTTTTCTTCCTTGTTGAACAGCAACTTGACCAGATCGGTACAGCATAAAGCATTGCTGGTCTAAAAATTTGTTTGTAAATCAAAAGTTTGTTCTTTAAACAAAGTTTAGAATTCCTGTTAATGAGAGGATATAAACATCTCGTATATTTGATGCACTTGGCTTGTATACTCTCAATGTGCTCTTTGAAAATAAGTTTTTTATCATAAATTAGTCCCAAGTACTTAACCTTGTCGGACCAACTTAAAATAACCCCATTCATCTTGACAACGTGATTATTGTTTGGCTTGAGGAAAGAAGCCCTAGGCTTATGCGGAAAAATTATCATTTGAGTTTTAGAAGCATTGGGAGAGATTTTCCACTTTTGCAAGTAGGAAGAAAAAATATCTAAACTTTTCTGCAATCGACTGCATATGACACGAAGACTTTTTCCTTTTACGGAAATGCTTGTGTCATCGCAGAACAATGACTTTGTGCATCCTGGAGGCAAATCAGGAAGATCTGAAGTGAATATGTTGTACAGGACTGGACCCAAGACTGAACCTTGAGGTACACCTGCTCTGACAGGAAATCTATCAGATTTTGAATTCTGATAGACAACCTGCAGAGTTCGATCAGTAAGATAATTTTTTAAAATTTTGATTAGGAAAATTGGAAAATTAAAAGTTTGCAATTTCGCAATCAAACCTTTATGCCAAACACTGTCGAATGCTTTTTCTATGTCTAAAAGAGCAGCTCCAGTGGAATAACCTTCAGATTTGTTAGTTCGTATCATATTAGTAACTCTGAGCAATTGATGAGTTGTGGAATGCCCATGGCGAAATCCAAACTGTTCATCTGCAAAAATTGAATTTTCGTTGATGTGTGACATCATTCTGTTAAGAATAATTCTCTCAAACAGTTTACTTATTGAAGAAAGCAAACTGATTGGTCGATAACTTGAAACTTCAGCTGGGTTCTTATCCGGTTTTAAAATGGGAGTAATTTTTGCGTTTTTCCATAATTTGGGAAAATATGCAATTTTGAAGCAGCAATTGAAAATTTTCACTAAAAATTCCATTGTGCTCTCAGGGAGATGTTTGATTAGTATATTAAAGATTCCATCGTCACCAGGTGCTTTCATATTTTTGAAATTTTTAATAATTGATTTAATCTCATTCAAGTTAGTTTCAATTATTTCTGCAGGTAAAAAATTCTGGGAAGAAATTAAATCAAACTGACGTGTGACTTCATTTTCAATTGGACTCACAAAATTCAAATTTGAGTTATGAACACTCTCAAACTGCTGAGCAAGTCTTTGAGCCTTTTGTTCATTGGATACAAGAAAACGTTCACCATCTTTTAAAACTGGAATAGGCTTTGAAGGTTTCTTAAGAATCTTCGACAGCTTCCAAAATGGTTTTGAATATGGTTTCAATTTTTCAACTTTAGTCTCAAAATTTTGATTTCTCAGAAGAGTAAATCTATGCTTAATCTCTTTCTGTAAATCTTTATAAATAGTTTTAAAAACAGGGTCACGAGAACGTTGATATTGACGTCTGCGGACATTTTTCAAACGAATTAGAAGTTGAAGATTTTCGTCAATTATTGATGAATCAAATTTCACTTGAACCTTTGGGACAGAATAATTCCTGGCATCAACAATTGCACATTTTAATGCTTCCAAAGCGGAATCAATATTCACTTCGTTTTGCAAATCCAGCTCATTATTGAAATTTCTCTCAATATGAGTTTTGTATCTTTCCCAATTAGCCTTGTTATAATTAAAAACAGAGCTCATAGGGTTTAAAACTGATTCATGTGATAAAGAAAAAGTTATTGGAAGATGGTCAGAATCAAAGTCAGCATGTGTGATCAAATCACTACATACATGACTTTGATCTGTTAGCACCAAATCAATTGTTGAAGGGTTTCTTACAGAAGAAAAGCATGTAGGACTATTCGGAGACAAAATAGAATAGTATCCTGAAGAACAATCATTGAATAAAATTTTGCCATTGGAATTACTTTGAGAATTATTCCATGAACGATGTTTAGCGTTAAAATCGCCGATTATGAAAAATTTCGAACGATTTCTGGTGAGTTTTTGTAAATCACCTTTAAAATAATTTTTGTGCTCGCGTGTGCATTGAAATGGTAAATATGCTGCGGCAATAAATAAGATCCCAAGTTCAGTTTGAACTTCAATTCCCAAAGTTTCAATAACTTTCGTCTCAAGATGGGGAAGAGCACGATGTTTGATTCGGCGATGAATAACAATTGCAACTCCACCGCCGGAACCCTGAATCCTATCATATCTATGAACCACGTAATTGGGATCATATTTTAATTTTATGTTAGGTTTCAAAAATGTTTCAGTAATAATTGCAATATGCACATTATTTACTGTTAAAAAATTAAAAAGCTCATTCTCATTGGCCTTCAATGAGCGAGCATTCCAATTTAATATTTTAATTGTTTTATTTAAAATCATTGCTAAATTTTAAATTAGAAACAATTTTAATAGTAAAATTTGTGCCTATTTGAATGGCTTCAAACATTGATTTTGCCTGCAACATGGCGTTCATAAGATCGAACATTGCCTGTTGCAAAAAAGAAAGTTTACCTGCCGTAATAGGCCCCAGGCAGTTGACATTAGAAAAAATATTTTCGGCAGCAATATTAGCTGGAGTAACAGGTGTACAATTATTTTCTAGCGTGTTTTGCTTACCCATATTACCGGTCATTTTCGAACTACCAACACTAGGCGGTATAATGTTCGAACTACCTGTAACCTGTGCATAAGTTAAACGGGTATGCAAAGGAGTAGGTAAACTATGCGTCACTGGTACGCTTGGAGAATTTTGTTTTGAAGTTGGTTTTAATTGAGAAATTGAATTTTGTTTACCTTGCCTTGCCTTAACAATTGCTAAACGGACTGGGCATTGATAAAAATTTGACATATGGTTGCCGTTACAATTCGCACAGCGAAAATTTTTACTCTCTTTCACAGGACATGTGTCCTTTTTGTGAGAAGAGTCTCCACAATTAAGACATTTTTGGTCCATGTTACAGAATTTGGAACCATGGCCATAACGTTGGCAAGTACGGCATTGGGTGATATGCTTTTCACCTCCGCCATACTTCCTATAAATTTCCCACTTTACACGCACATTATACAAAGCATGTGCTTTTTCAAAAAACTTTAAGTTGTTAACCTCATTGCGGTTAAAATGAATTAAATAATTAACAAGGGAAATTCCAGTTCTCTGACTGTTTTCGCCTCGTGATTTTTGTTTCATTAGAATTACTTGGGTAGGGGCTATGCCAAGTAATTCTGTTAAAGTAAGTTTGATCTCATCAACGGTTTGATCGTTGGTGAGACCTTTCAAGACAACCTTGAACGGCTTGGCGTTCTTGGTGTCATATGTAAAAAATTTGTACATCTTGTCAGTTAAATACTGAACAAGACGATCACGACCCTTTACTGAGTCGGCTAATAAGCGGCATTCACCTCTACGGCCAATTTGATAGGTAACTTTAACGTCAGAAACAAACGTTGAAAGTTCCTTTTTGAATATATTAAATTCAGAAGAAATAGTTACCACAATAGGTGGAACTTTCTCCTTTTTTAAAGATTTTATATTTTGTATAGTTTCATTATTAATAACTTCCATTTCACGAGCTTCTTGCTCAGGCAAAATATCAAAAGGATTGTCACTACAGACACTCGATGTGTCAGAAAGAGATGCCTCTCTTTTCCTCCCCGCAGCGATGCGAGGTTTCTTTTTCCGTCCAGCCATTTCAGGTGATACGAAAAAAGTTAAAACAAATGTTAAATTCAAAAGTAGGTAGTCTTGAGAAAGACTGATGTGAAATAACTTCCAGGTAATCTTTAAAAGACACACTGACAAAACACAAACTTTGAAGCTATAGGCAGTCAAAGACCAGTCCACAAGCAACCGAAAAAACGTCTGATCTGTAGGACAGTTCAAGACGCACTGACGTTCAACGCTGTTTTTCGCCTATGTTCATCCAGGATACACACCTCATTCAACTTGAATGAATGGTTCTCGTCGATGCTGTGTTGGAGTAAAGCAGTTTTTTCCCTCAGGTGATGTATTTTGGCAATAGTAGATGGGCTGGTGGCATGTTCGTTTGACTTGAGCTCATCCAGTTTTTTAATGTTTGACCGGTGGTTGCTGATTCTTGTTTTGAGATGCTGTGTAGTGAGTCCAACATAGCACGCATCGCAGTTGGCACAGGGAATTTTGTAAATGACGTTGCTGCGATCTAATGTTGCGATCCGATCTTTGGTGTTCGTGAACAAATGGTTTATGGTGTGCTCATTACGTGTAGCGAGGGTAATTTCTGGGAAATCTATACGCAGTGATTTCTTTATGCGCGCCGTTAATCTGTCGATGTAGGGCATATGTTTGTATGTTGTTGGCAATGTTTCTGCTGGGGCATCTTGTACGTTCTTCCTCATTAGTCTGTTCTGCAATCTATTTCGCAGCGATAAAGGATAGTGGTTGACCTTAAGATGTTCGTCTATGATGTCGTTGATCGCTTTTGGGGGGAGGTTTGTGCTGAGTTTTCGTACTCTCATGATAAAGTTGGCAACCACATTCATTTTCATATGCAACGGGTGACAAGAGAAAAAATCCAGGAATCTACCCGAGGCCATGGGTTTGGAATACCATTCCGTTTTGATGGACTGGTCTGCTTTGCGGACTAGCACCATGTCGAGATATGGAATTCTACCTTCCTCTTCTCTTTCACACGTAAACTGTAGGTTGCTGTCATAGCTATTAAAAACATCTAGAACTTCTTCGACTTTGTCTGCGGGCACAGCAAGTATTAAGTCATCTACATATTTTTTCAAAAGTAGGAGCGGGAAATTCAACCGTTCTACCACTTCTTCAAGCAATAATTCCATAACTAAATCAGCTGCAGTTGGCGAGAAGGGATCCCCCATGGCGGTTCCAGAGATCTGTTTGAAGTACTGTCCACGAAATGAGAAGTAGCTACATTCCATGCAGAAATTTACAATTTCAATGAAAAAATCAAGGTTGATTTTCGTGTGTCGTTTGATTCTATCCCATTTGGTTATTATTGTGTGTATTACTAGACTCCTGGGTATGCAAGTGAATAGAGATACCACATCCAACGAAATAAGAATGTAGCTTGGTGGAAGTCGTACCGTATTAATGTACTCGCAGAAACTGAAAGAGTCTGTTACATTATACTCACACTCAATCGATGCTCGCACGATGCGTCCAATATATTTAGACAGCATGTATGATGGTCCTCCGATGTTGGGTACGACTGGCCGGAGCGGTAGGTCCTGCTTATGTGCTTTCGGTAGTCCATATATCCTTGGGCAATGCGATGACAAGGTGCGTAGCTGATAGGCTGTTGTTGAATCAATCAACTCTAAGTTTAGCAGGCGATTCACCAAATCGTTGTTTTGCTTTTGAAAACCTGATGTGGGGTTGGTTTTAGTGGGCTTGTATGTGTTCTCATCAGACAGTAGGTGTAGCATTTTTGAGTTGTAATCATTCTCGTACATTATAACGGTTTGTTTTCCCTTGTCAGACTGAACAATAATCGTGTCTGGGTTATCTTTGACGAAGCGCTTTGTTATTTTGCAGGCATGTTGTAAGAATGCGTTCAGAGGATCGTATGATGCTGAATCAAACGTGTGCAGATAGTTCTGAATCATATTGACGACATTGCATCGATTACGATCTCGCACTGATTTATCCGGATTGGAAATAAGGACATTTTCCAAATCCGCGATCAAGTGGAAAACTGGCACGTCAGTGACGGAGGTATATGGCAAAGCGAACTTCGGTCCTAAGCTCAACAAAACCTCAGTCTCTGGTGGAATTGTTGTTGATGTAGCGTTGTGAACTGCTTTTGGGTTACCATTGAGGGTTGGCGGATTGCTTCGATCCACGGAAACGGAGAGCAAGTTGTCAAATTTTCGTTTAGTGGTTTTCGTGCTGTGTTAGGTATGTGTTTGCAAAAAAATATCTTGGAACCGAAGAAAGCTCTGTGCGATATGTTCAGGCAGGATATGTACAATCTGTCCTTTCAACGATTTGAGCTCGTTCTGAAGCTTATTTATTGTATAGTAGGTCTGTCTGATTTCGATATTTAAGAGTGACTTCTTAAACCTGTTGATGCTCCTATTTAACTTGTTTATGAATGGGCTTTCGGTCTCGAGCAACGTGAAAACACACTTGAACGAGTTTTTTATATGGTTTGGGAATATACCTCTCCTCCGACATCTTACGAGAAACTTTTTTCGACTTATCATATTGCCATATTTTTTGTTACTTGTTGCATACTCTTTTAGTATCGTGAGGGTTGTGCTTCCGAATTCGTTGTCAATCGCTTGATAAAAGCTGGGCGGACGCGCCATCTTATTTCCACTATACTTTTTATCGACTGTTAGTTTACTCAGGGGAGTTTTTTTCGGCTTCGCAGTCTTTAAAATGTGAAAAGAAAACGATATTTTTCTCTACACCGACGTTTCGAATAATATATATTCTTTATCAAGGCTCTACAAGTAAATTAAGATCAAAACGATTTTTAGAAACAAATACATAAATTATGCACATAACATCATTACCGAGAGGACCATTTTCCTGTGAAGTGGTTCTTCGGCTAGAGCATTAATTGTCAAAACAGAAAGTAATCATCCTAACAGAACATCCAAAAATACATTAAATTAGCTAAACATGATATCAAATACAATTCATGCTTCTTACATTATGCAAATTAAAAAAAAACAAATTAAAAACTGTACACTTTAACGAAGCGGAACTCGTAGCACTCTCAATCATACTAAACCAATTTTTCCGTAACCAGCAACCTTGCATGCGAACTCTATTGCGCACAAGTTATGCTGTGTGACACTCGGTGGAAGCTGTCAGCGACCGTTGACGTTTGCTGTTGTTTATTTCTGTACTCCGCTTGACGTGTTGCACGATTGCTGTATATGTTGTGCTTAAGCCTTCAACATCACTGCGTTTGTTTACCGTATGATCGTTCGTGATAATGTGGCACATTTCCAACACGTTCAACGCTGTCTTTCGCCTATGTTCATCCAGGATACACACCTCATTCAACTTGAATGAATGGTTCTCGTCGATGCTGTGTTGGAGTAAAGCAGTTTTTTCCCTCAGGTGATGTATTTTGGCAATAGTAGATGGGCTGGTGGCATGTTCGTTTGACTTGAGCTCATCCAGTTTTTTAATGTTTGACCGGTGGTTGCTGATTCTTGTTTTGAGATGCTGTGTAGTGAGTCCAACATAGCACGCATCGCAGTTGGCACAGGGAATTTTGTAAATGACGTTGCTGCGATCTAATGTTGCGATCCGATCTTTGGTGTTCGTGAACAAATGGTTTATGGTGTGCTCATTACGTGTAGCGAGGGTAATTTCTGGGAAATCTATACGCAGTGATTTCTTTATGCGCGCCGTTAATCTGTCGATGTAGGGCATAGGTTTGTATGTTGTTGGCAATGTTTCTGCTGGGGCATCTTGTACGTTCTTCCTCATTAGTCTGTTCTGCAATCTATTTCGCAGCGATAAAGGATAGTGGTTGACCTTAAGATGTTCGTCTATGATGTCGTTGATCGCTTTTGGGGGGAGGTTTGTGCTGAGTTTTCGTACTCTCATGATAAAGTTGGCAACCACATTCATTTTCATATGCAACGGGTGACAAGAGAAAAAATCCAGGAATCTACCCGAGGCCATGGGTTTGGAATACCATTCCGTTTTGATGGACTGGTCTGCTTTGCGGACTAGCACCATGTCGAGATATGGAATTCTACCTTCCTCTTCTCTTTCACACGTAAACTGTAGGTTGCTGTCATAGCTATTAAAAACATCTAGAACTTCTTCGACTTTGTCTGCGGGCACAGCAAGTATTAAGTCATCTACATATTTTTTCAAAAGTGGGAGCGGGAAATTCAACCGTTCTACCACTTCTTCAAGCAATAATTCCATAACTAAATCAGCTGCAGTTGGCGAGAAGGGATCCCCCATGGCGGTTCCAGAGATCTGTTTGAAGTACTGTCCACGAAATGAGAAGTAGCTACATTCCATGCAGAAATTTACAATTTCAATGAAAAAATCAAGGTTGATTTTCGTGTGTCGTTTGATTCTATCCCATTTGGTTATTATTGTGTGTATTACTAGACTCCTGGGTATGCAAGTGAATAGAGATACCACATCCAACGAAATAAGAATGTAGCTTGGTGGCAGTCGTACCGTATTAATGTACTCGCAGAAACTGAAAGAGTCTGTTACATTATACTCACACTCAATCGATGCTCGCACGATGCGTCCAATATATTTAGACAGCATGTATGATGGTCCTCCGATGTTGGGTACGACTGGCCGGAGCGGTAGGTCCTGCTTATGTGCTTTCGGTAGTCCATATATCCTTGGGCAATGCGATGACAAGGTGCGTAGCTGATAGGCTGTTGTTGAATCAATCAACTCTAAGTTTAGCAGGCGATTCACCAAATCGTTGTTTTGCTTTTGAAAACCTGATGTGGGGTTGGTTTTAGTGGGCTTGTATGTGTTCTCATCAGACAGTAGGTGTAGCATTTTTGAGTTGTAATCATTCTCGTACATTATAACGGTTTGTTTTCCCTTGTCAGACTGAACAATAATCGTGTCTGGGTTATCTTTGACGAAGCGCTTTGTTATTTTGCAGGCATGTTGTAAGAATGCGTTCAGAGGATCGTATGATGCTGAATCAAACGTGTGCAGATAGTTCTGAATCATATTGACGACATTGCATCGATTACGATCTCGCACTGATTTATCCGGATTGGAAATAAGGACATTTTCCAAATCCGCGATCAAGTGGAAAACTGGCACGTCAGTGACGGAGGTATATGGCAAAGCGAACTTCGGTCCTAAGCTCAACAATAATAACCAAATGGGATAGAATCAAACGACACACGAAAATCAACCTTGATTTTTTCATTGAAATTGTAAATTTCTGCATGGAATGTAGCTACTTCTCATTTCGTGGACAGTACTTCAAACAGATCTCTGGAACCGCCATGGGGAATCCCTTCTCGCCAACTGCAGCTGATTTAGTTATGGAATTATTGCTTGAAAAAGTGGTAGAACGGTTGAATTTCCCGCTCCCACTTTTGAAAAAATATGTAGATGACTTAATCCTTGCTGTGCCCGCAGACAAAGTCGAAGAAGTTCTAGATGTTTTTAATAGCTATGACAGCAACCTACAGTTTACGTGTGAAAGAGAAGAGGAAGGTATAATTCCATATCTCGACATGGTGCTAGTCCGCAAAGCAGACCAGTCCATCAAAACGGAATGGTATTCCAAACCCATGGCCTCGGGTAGATTCCTGGATTTTTTCTCTTGTCACCCGTTGCATATGAAAATGAATGTGGTTGCCAACTTTATCATGAGAGTACGAAAACTCAGCACAAACCTCCCCCCAAAAGCGATCAACGACATCATAGACGAACATCTTAAGGTCAACCACTATCCTTTATCGCTGCGAAATAGATTGCAGAACAGACTAATGAGGAAGAACGTACAAGATGCCCCAGCAGAAACATTGCCAACAACATACAAACCTATGCCCTACATCGACAGATTAACGGCGCGCATAAAGAAATCACTGCGTATAGATTTCCCAGAAATTACCCTCGCTACACGTAATGAGCACACCATAAACCATTTGTTCATGAACACCAAAGATCGGATCGCAACATTAGATCGCAGCAACGTCATTTACAAAATTCCCTGTGCCAACTGCGATGCGTGCTATGTTGGACTCACTACACAGCATCTCAAAACAAGAATCAGCAACCACCGGTCAAACATTAAAAAACTGGATGAGCTCAAGTCAAACGAACATGCCACCAGCCCATCTACTATTGCCAAAATACATCACATGAGGGAAAAAACTGCTTTACTCCAACACAGCATCGACGAGAACCATTCATTCAAGTTGAATGAGGTGTGTATCCTGGATGAACATAGGCGAAAGACAGCGTTGAACGTGTTGGAAATGTGCCACATTATCACGAACGATCATACGGTAAACAAACGCAGTGATGTTGAAGGCTTAAGCACAACATATACAGCAATCATGCAACACGTCAAGCGGAGTACAGAAATAAACAACAGCAAACGTCAACGGTCGCTGACAGCTTCCACCGAGTGTCACACAGCATAACTTGTGCGCAATAGAGTTTGCATGCAAGGTTGCTGGTTACGGAAAAATTGGTTTAGTATGATTGAGAGTGCTACGAGTTCCGCTTCGTTAAAGTGTACAGTTTTTAATTTGTTTTTTTTTTTTTTAATTTGCATAATGTAAGAAGCATGAATTGTATTTGATATCATGTTTAGCTAATTTAATGTATTTTTGGATGTTCTGTTAGGATGATTACTTTCTGTTTTGACAATTAATGCTCTAGCCGAAGAACCACTTCACAGGAAAATGGTCCTCTCGGTAATGATGTTATGTGCATAATTTATGTATTTGTTTCTAAAAATCGTTTTGATCTTAATTTACTTGTAGAGCCTTGATAAAGAATATATATTATTCGAAACGTCGGTGTAAGAGAGGTTTAAAGACTGCGAAGCCGAAAAAAACTCCCCTGAGTAAACTAACAGTCGATAGAAAGTATAGTGTGTGTGTATGTGCAGATTTTTATTCTCACTCACTTTGCTCAGAGATGGCTGGACCGATTTTCATGAAATTAATTGCAAATGAAAGGTCTTATTGTCCCATAAGACCCTATTCAATTTTATTGTAATCGGATTTTTAGTTTAGAGGTTATGTATCAAAATGTAAAAATCATGAAACATGAAATTTTATAAATAAATAACTTTTGAATTTTATAAATATTGAACATGTGGTTTAAAAGTTATGAAAGAAACGTGTTCTGAAGACTGTTTAATCTCACTCATGTTTCTAAGAGATGGCTGAACTGATTTTCATAAAATCAGTGTCAAATGGAAGGTCTAGTTGCCCCATAAGACCCTATTGATTTGTTTTGCAATCGTACTTTTACTTTGCCTGTTATGTTTAAAATGTGAAATCCTGCTATGCAAAGGAACATATTGCGAAGACTACTTGGACTTACTCACTTTTCTCAGAGAAGGCTGACCCGATTTCCACAAAATTAGTGTCAACTAATAAGTCTAGCTGCCTCATAACACCCTATTGAATTTTACTGTAATAGGACTGTAACTTCGTCTGTAATGTATCGAAATGTGAAAATTGAGAAACTCCATTATCTCAGAAACTACACAACCGATTTGATCAATATTATTATCAGATGAGCGGGCTAATTAAGGGTTAACTGATGAATTATGATTGAACACGTGGTTTCAAAGTTTGGCTGCCCTATACGTTCCCATTTTATTTGATTATAATCTTAACTTAAGCAACCGTTATGTATTAAATTGTTAGTAAAACAACGAAAGTCTATTATCTCAAAGATTACATGACTTATTTGAACATAACTAGTGTCATACGAACGAGTCATCTCTCAAACTTACAAATAACAAACTTCATAACAATTTGATATGTGGCTCAAAAGTTATGGAAAGAAAATAAAAACTATTTAAAACTACACCTGTTTTGATCGATATATGTGGCCTAAACATAATTTAAATGCGGTATCGTACTATTTGAACGTTCCAAATTCATTGATTCCTTGCGATGTGTTCAAAGTCTGCAAATGCGCGACGAATCGACCATAGGATATGATCAAAGTCAAATAACAAAATGTTTGAAATGATTGGTTTTATCGGAATGACAACATCCTAGACTTTTGGCTTTTGTACATCACCTTTATTCTGAATATATCCATATTGGGTGGTATTCGGTCATTTTTATTCTGTTCTCTCCGGAAACCCGATATTGGATGGTATTCAGTTATTTTTGTTGTTCTCCAGAAACTGAGAGTGGTCATTTCCGAATTCAAAATGGTGTTCAGGATCAATGCTTGGCTTCTATGCATCATCTCGATTACGGAAATATCCATATTGAGTAGTGTTCGTTCATCTTTGACAGTTTCCCAGAAGTTGCCATCTTAGAATTCTAAATGGTGTCTGAGGTCAATTTTTAGCTCCTTGCATCATTCTGGTTCCGAAGATACTCACATTGGGTGGCATTTGATCATTTTCGGCTGTTTTTCAGACACCGGAAGTCACCATCTTAGAATTTACAATTCAAACTGTGGCTGAGGTCGATTTGTGGCTTCAGTGCATCATACGATTCCGGAAATACCCATATTGGGTGGTATTTTCAAAAACCGGAAGTCGCCATCTTGGGCTTCAGAATGGCATTTCGAGACAATATCTGGCCTCTGATCATTCTGATTAAAGAAACTTTTATATTGGGTGGTATTTGGTCATTTTCAGCTGTTTTTCAGAAACCGGAAGACGCCATCTTAGAATTGAAGTGCTTCAGTGCATCATTACGATTCCGGAAATACCCATACCATCATAGAAACCTTCAAGGATTTAAAAATGGCATTTGGAAACATTTTCTGGCCTGTGAGCGCTGGTTGAAGACACACTCATATTGGGTGGTATTTGGTAATTTTCCGCTGTTTTTCAGAAACCGAAAGTTGCCATCTTAGATTTCAAAGTGGCATTTGGAGACAATTTATGGCTCCTGAGCGTCATTCTGGTTAAAGAAATACTCATATTGGGTGGTATTTGGTCATTTTCGGCTATTTTCCAGAAACCGGAAGACGCCATCTTAGAATTGAAAATGTTGTCAGAGGTCGATTTGTGGCTTCAGTGCATCATTACGATTCCGGAAATACCCATACCATCATAGAAACCTTTCACAATTCAATTCAATTCAATTTGATTCAAGTTATTAATTTACCTAGTAGCGTAAAGGTGAACCTTTTTAATTTGCTACCTGCGCGTTACTTAGTTTTGAAGTAGAATACTTCTCTCAGGAAGTTCGGCTACATAGGGATGTGAAATGAAAATCTAAAACCAAAAAAAGTGAAAAATATGTCCAATTTCAAATGCTAATAAATCGGTTAGCATTCGATGGATTTCCTTCGTTCTTGCAGCAGTAGATTGGAAAATCTTCTAAGATTCTTCCCAAAAGAAGATAACTGTAATGTTATTATTCACACTATTGTACTATTGAAAATAGTCAAGCCTTGTCAAAACGAAAAATTCGACCTCTGATTGGTCGTTATATGATTGCTTCCCAAGCACGGTCGACACAATCATATACCTTGCAATTGAAAACATGCTGTTTGGCCTATATAAGAGCCTGTTTCAGCCGAAGCCGCTCATAATAGTTCTAGACAGCGACAACAGCAGTCGTCCTTCCTTAGCAGCAGCACTAGCCCTGTGGTTAGTCACCACGTCTCAGGAGCAGCGCGGTTCTTCTCAGCATGTGTCGCCAGACTGCCATTATTTCCCCCGTGTTGGGGCAACATGAAGATTGCCATTAGGAAATCAAATTTTGAACATCAAAATGCCTTTTTCAAGGCAAATAAACAAGTAATTGAAGGTTAATAATTTTCTGGCATCAAAAAAAGCAGACATTCAGGAGAATATTACTGTCGGTAATATTACAGACATGCGATTGCATTATATCCGATATGGAATTGAACAAATGTTCTTTTGAGGACAAATAAAACACTTAATTTGAAGAGTTAATAGCTTTGGGTACCAGTAGCATATGGTAACAGCCTCAGCCGTAGGTGCAGCCGTACAGAGAAGGTGCAGAAGTACCTTCCATGAGGCCGATGTTATAAGGAAGTAAATGGAAGCGGCACTGCGAAACAGTTCGGGTGGGCTTAAACGCGCGTCAGTTTTCGATGTTGATATTGTTCCCCACATGAAACGACGCGCTTTCGTACGATAGCGGCGGTATTAGCGGTGGATGCATTTGCCAATACTTGCTCCAGTAAAGCCGTGTCTAATTTTCAATGTGAAAACACCTTTCTATTGTGTTGGCCTTGCGCATTAGGCCTCTGCCAGGCTAAACGCCAAAAGCGGCGCGAACCGATTCGCCCGGCCGTACGTTAATGTACAGCCGTAAGTAGAGCTGTACATTAACCTACGGTCGGGTGAATAGAACAGAATCCCTAACTACGATGCCGTTCCTGAATGCGAAACCACTATTTTCCTGCTATCGGAGCATCCTTGCCGGTTGAGGGTTTCGGCCTTCCTCCGGTGAAGCTCTGCCTTATTTTGGCAACTACACAAGCATTCTGGATTTTGGCAATCAAAACTTCTGCTGGCTGTCTGATTTTCAGTGTGAAAACAGCCTTTAACTTTGTTATCAGAGTGCCTGACTACGATTTGGTAATATTGTTTAAATTAAATGTTTACAAAATTTTACAACATTCCTCTTTCTCTCATTCAATAAAACAGGTAATACGATGCCTTCGTCATACGCAAGTTCACCATAACTACCGCTATCGGCGTAACACAAAGATGCAATCAGCGTCATATCCGATTTTTTTTCAACAACAAACTCCCCTTTTTAGGACAACCAAACAAATGAATTGAAGATTTAAAATTTTCTCGTTATGAGCTTTAACCAAAAGTTAATTATCCTAATTTGAATTCGCATGTACATATACTCTGACTGTTGAAACTTGTTTGCGCCGCAAAGAGTTTATACTTTTCCTGTTCAGTGAGGTCATATTTATATGTGCAAACTGAAATTGAGTAGTACTTCAGCTTCATTTGCACAGAATTTCCAATACTGCCAATGAGCGGTCAACACTTATTAACTAGGAAAAATGACTGACACGCAAGCAGCCGGGTTAACTCTCTTGTAAAAGTATGTTACTTCAATCTTGCGGTCGTGGCTTTGCACACAACCCTCCTGTGATTTTTCATAACAATTAACTTAACTAACAATAACCTTAACTAGTAAAAACTGTTTCAGAAGTTGAGCGTTTAACAGCGGGAGGTAACGAGTTATAATTAATCACACCTCTAACAAACAGTGAATTGGAATAGCAAGTCGAGTTGTTAAGAGGAATTAACAGGTTCTGCACGCGACGCCTTCGGGATGGCAACAGCTTTTCGAAGAGTACCGATGGGGATTGCCTGCTGATAAGTTTGCGCAAGAACATGCATGAGCGGTGCGCGTTAAAGTTAACAAGCGGACAGCCGATCAGATTTCTCTGCAACTGACTTACGTGGGCGTAACGGTTCAATCCATAAACAAAGCGTACACAAGAATTCAGCGTGACTCGTAGCTTATCCATGGAGCTTGCACTTGGTTTTACGTGAAATAGCTCGCCAAACATGAAATGAGGTAACATCAACGCTTCAAGCGTGTGGCGGTGGGAGCAGAGGAAGTGGAACCGTATAGCGATCGTAGGCTTGCGTAAATTTTACCGCATTGCTGGTTTATCAGCTTGTCCCATTTCAGATCGGTCTGGAAAATGAAACCGAGATTTTTCGCACTCTCCGTCCACTCAATAGCTTTCCCATCCATAGTAACAGGTGGTAAAGGATTGGTTTGGGCTGTGTTGTTTCTACGGCGACCCTTCAACAACATTGCTTTGCTCTTCGATTGGTTGACGAAAAGCTGATTCCGTTGAGACCATTCCATAATTCTTGCGAGATCTTCATTCATCACCATAATAAGTTCACGGGAACAGGGACCAAACTGACGAATATACAGTTAAACGTCATCTGCATACATTCGTATTGAGCAATACCTGAGTACGGAAGGCAAATCGTTAACATAACAACAGAAGAGCAGAGGTCCAAGCACCGATCCTTGAGGAACTCCAGAGCTTGAGTAGCCCACTCCGGACTGCTGACCCCCGCAGAAAACAGTTTGTGATCGTTCCATCAAATATGACTCGATTAGGTTAACCGCGGAAACGGCAAAGTTAAATTGAGTTTCTAGCTTCGAGCAAAGTCTTCGATGAGGTAAAGTGTTGAAGGCTTTAGAAAAGTCCAGCAGCAATAATATGGCCGTACCCTTTTTGTCAAGTGTCTTTGCCAAATCATCGTAGACACGAACCGCTGCTGTTTGAATGCTTTGCCCTTTACGAAAACCTGCCTGATAATCTGATAGCAGGTTATTTTCCGTGATAAAGGATGACATCTGTTGCTTCAACAGTTTCTCAAATGCCTTTGACAGGGCACATAAGATGCTAATTGGCCGTAGGTTTGATAAAGCATTGAGGTGGGGTTTTTTGCGCAGTGGAAAAATCTTAGCGTGCTTCCAGCATGAAGGAAAACAGGATGTGTCAATGATGCGGTTGAACAGATGTGTAATATGCTGGACGACCAACGGCAGAATTATTTTCACGAATTTGACGTTTTGAATGTAGCTCGACAAAAACGTGCGATTTACATCATCAGGGTGAAACTCACACACAGTTGATGGTTTATTTCTACCTACTCCAATACTCTTAAGCCGTTTCCAAAGAACATCAGACGGGGTTCGGTTGTCCAAAAGCTGATTCAAATTTTGATTTTGACGCCACTACCATCGTATTAGCGCGATTTCTCAGGACAGCATATTGTTGACGCGCTTCAACCTTGGTTTCTCTCGGTGCTCTGATCCAGTCTGTATACGCCAGATCACGTTCCAGCATGGCCTTCCGAATTTCGCTACTGTACCATAAGTTAGACGATTTCTTTGCCCTGCATGTGCGAAGCGGAATGCAATCTTCATGAATCTGCTTTAAATGAGAGTTGAAGAAATTAACCAGCTCGTTTGGATCCTGAATCGCGTAGAAAGCATTCCAAGGAACAGAAAGGATAGCGTTTTGCAGTGTATAGGGATTAAAATTGACGTAATCTCGTTACATGTTGATCCTTCGAATAGGTATCGCATCAAAGTCCAGAGAGCCAAAGATGAGGTCGTGGTGCGATAACCCAGGAAAGCCTTCCTGGTTGAAACGCAGAACTCTATCACAACAACTAGTAATAAAGAGATCTAGCTGTGAGCAACCATCTCTATGAAAAAACGTTGGTTCTTCACCGATAGAGGACATGGCAAAGCTTTCTAGAATGGACTGGAATTGCGCCTGTCTCCTACTTGGCTGGGTCAAATCGACGTTGAAGTCCCCAATAAGCAGAATATTTCCGTACCTAGCAGCAAAATCAGCTAATTTTTCGCCAAGAAAGCAAGATACATCATTCTCCGGGGGATTATACAGAGCCACGAGCAGCACCATTTCATCGCCTAGTTGAAACTCAACTGCCAGACATTCAGTTTTGTCCTCTGATGAAACTGTCAAATGTGTGCTGAAGACCGTAGTACAGGGCAGGTGTTGCTTGTAATAAATTATAATTCCACCTCCACGACGATAACCACGATCATTACGAATAAAGTTAAAACCTGGGATGACGATCACTATTCCTTGCCGAAAGCCAAGATTCGGAAAAGCGGGCAACCGAGATTTTGGAATCGCATAAAAGTTCCTTGACTTCGTCAAATTTAGTTGACTTCCTTGCGCATAAACCTTGGGCGTTCCCATGACATACATTAAACTTGCCGATAGGGAGAGCGGCGTTCAACACCGCGCCAGGAATGTTTGTCGAGGTGTGATTTTGCGTTAATGGCATCATGTGAAAAAAGGGAAACAGTTTTTAGGGGGCTGTGAATCTATGAAAATAGACATGTTTGTCAATATCACATTAAAACAATCTTCAAACAAATACAGTTAACTAATAATATCAAACAAATAGTGAAAAGTGGACGGTAATATGCAGTACTTATCTAAATTGGTCAAGATGTTGTTCGGAGCGTATGGCCATTGGCTGCTGATCAGCAGAGCGTTTCACCATGACAGTACCCAGTCTCGTATAAACCGATGCCAACTTTCCAGCTTTCTTCAAATGCAGAGCTGCTGCTTTCAGTTTACGTGCAGCTATGGTTAAACTCTCGTTCACGTAAATCCGGCGTTGTGAATTGATGCCCAGATGACACAATTTTAAGTCTCGTTTCTGTAGGTAGCGATTGTAGAAATCATCCCGATTGTTCCGTAACACAAATTGCACTACAATCAAGCCATTGCTTTGAGTACTCGAGCCCAAGCGCCGCAAATCAACCGGTGGGATGAGGTCCTCTGGTAATCCAATATGCTTCCACATAGCCTTGAAATATGCCTTCAAATTTTCGTCCTTCATGTACGGGATCCCACTCACTATCAAATCACTCCTACACTCAAGGCTGCCGATTTCTTGCCAGATTTCGTCCACTCGTCCATTCAAACTGCATAGCGCATCGTCGTTGGATTTGAGTTTTGCAGTGCATTCCGTCTTGAAGGTGTTGATGTCGTGCATGACTGAATTTGGTTTGCCGTCCAGCTCTGATTTCACCGCATCGATTTTGTCGCTGATGTTGACGTTAATCTGTTCTATCCGTGTAAAGGTTTTCTCGAACTGTTCATTCATCGCCTGCAAAACGGCCTCCAGTGTCAGAATCCGAGGAATATCATCACCGTCACGATCCATTTCATCATCTGATCGTACTCGCTTAGGGAAGTTTGTTTTTGCATTGCTGCCGGGAGGGGTGCGGTGTAATGACATGGTGTTTATCAACAAGTAACACACAAGCAAGAAACTTATCGTTTTTTTTCGGCGGGCACAACGCAGCAGAACAACAATGGCTGGTTTGATCCAGAAGATGCTTGGTTTTACAAAATGCTAATCCGATTCAGGGCAGTACGGCGAGACAAGATAAAACGTAACGCGATCACAGCAAATACTTAAAATTTCACTCGGACTGCGTCGGGTAGTAACGGAAACAGTTTTACTCCACAATTGACAATTTGTTTAGCAGCGTTTTACTCACAACACATATTGGCTACAGTGCTGCCAGATTTCTCGGAACCTTTCTCGGCCCCAAAAACCCCTACATACAAATTTTCACGTCGATCGGTTCGGTAGTTTCCGAGCCTATATGGATCAGAAAAACAGACAGACAGACCGGACTGCATTTTTATAGGTATAGATTATAACATCAATATTCTAGAATCTAAAGAGTGAATATACATTTATTGGATTGAAGCGTTCAGCGTGTAAATCTATTTTTGCAAATAAAAGTTTGAATGAGAAAGGCTGGGTCTGACCGCTAGGTGGATTAATTTAGGTTTTATATTTAACGTTTTTGTCGATATACGGCGCTCGAGATGTTGACACCGAGTCACAAAGTGTGCTAGGTCATACTACTGCACCGAATCGCGTCGGGCTACAAAATATGCTATGTGGTTATATAGCACCGACGAATCGCGATCATTTGGACACCGAATCATACCTGCGAAAAGAACAATAAGACACCGAGATGCACCTATTCTTTTTTGTTGAGACAGTCCGGGTACGCAGCCACTAACGTTTTTATCTAATAAAATCTTCTGCGACACTTCACTAAGTTAGAATTTTCAAAACGTATTTCCACGGATTTCCACATTGGCATCACTTTCACCGGTATTACGAAGCCGCCAAACTTCGTAACACCTTTTTCTTCACCCTCTGCACTAAACAAAAGTGTGATAACATTATGAGTAGTCTAAGAAAAGCGCAATTGAAATCACAGCACTTTTCGCAATCACACACATTTTTATTGCGCTACGCCATCCAAGCAACCGAGCAATATAAAGCGGCCTGGAGCGTTTGAAGAAAAAAAACGAACCGCACTTGTCGAGTGCTCGCACTAAACTCCCAAAGAAATCCTACGGTCTATTATGAGCGCAAACTTTTCGATAGCTTCCTTGTAGAATAATGATATTTGCATCATTTTAGAGGAAACTTGAACTGATAGAGTTCGTTCGATGGATGCCGTTGTGTTAAGCAATGCCAGTATCATTCCGCCAGCCGAAGCGTTCCAAAAAAAGTTTTATGCAGGTTTTGTCCAAAGCCTTCGCGTGAGTAAAAAAACCTAGCTTTGTTTATCGAATTCTGGTTTAATGTTAACATACTTAAATGACGTAGCATATTTTACATGATTTTTAATCCCCCCTCCCCCCTCGTAGCATTTGGTCACAAAACCTCAACCACTTCCCCTGAAAAGAACGTAGCATTCGCTTGCCCCCCCCCCCCCCCCTGTTGTGAAACTTACAAAAATACAAGTGGTGACATATACACAAAAAAAAATCACCGTGTCTCAATAGCAGTTCAATTTATTTATCACTTCTACACTTATGACAAAGTTTCATATTCATATTCAATTTTGGGGTGTCATTTCTTTTTAATTGGCTTCGTGCCGATAATTCGCTCCACAAGTACAATTTCAAAACATGACAAACTTGTAGTCCTTGATTGTGACAGCATTTCATATAATGTATATACGTTTTTTATTCAATGTGCGAATAAAGTGGGAAAACTTTAAGAGACATGGAGGCATCCATAATCTCACGCAATGTCGGAATTGTCAAGTTTATGCTCATGGAACTCGTAACTGCCATATGACAACAAAATGCATGATTTGTGGTGACTCTTCTCACACAAAGGATATCTGTCTTATGAAAGAGACCACTGATAATTTCAAATGTGTAAATTGTGGAGGTAAACACAAATCAAAATTCTTTGATTGTCCTGTTAGGTCAAAAATCATTTCTTCCAGACAGCGTAGGTATTCAAAACAACCTGTTGTCAAAAATATTAATGTGGGTAATCAAAAAACTTTCAATACTGTTCAGGCATCACCATAGTGTGTCTGAAAGTAATATTTCAAATTTAGAAAACAACAAATTGAAAACAAATAACCCTGTTCAGGCACCACCAGGCATTTCATATGCTAGTGTCCTTTCAGGTAAAATTTCGAATTCAAACAGCAACAAGCCTTTCGTGTTTAGTACTGAAAAGTCAGCCAGTATTGATTTAGGTAGTCCAACTCCCGAAAAGATTGACTACCTACAGCAATCCATGCTGCAGCTAATGACCACTTTGTTGAACTGTAACTTGATGTAAGAGACTGTTCAAGAAGGTATAAAATTTACAACCAATATTGTTATGAAATTGAAATTCAGCAATGACTTCAAATAATGCTGTAAATTTTCTAAATTGGAATGCTCGCTCTTTAAAAGCGAACGAAGATGAATTTTTAACAGTCCATGGTGTGAATATTGCAGTTGTGACTTAAAACCTAACATTAAACTAAAAAGAAACCCCAACTATATAGTTCACAGGTTCGATAGAATTGATGTTGCCGGAGGTATAGTTGCAATAGTTATCCACCGTCGAATGAAACATCGTGTTATGCCCCATCTTGAAACGAAGGGTATTGAAAGTTTGGGACTT
Organism: Wyeomyia smithii; assembly: GCF_029784165.1. Lineage (NCBI taxonomy): Eukaryota > Metazoa > Arthropoda > Insecta > Diptera > Culicidae > Wyeomyia > Wyeomyia smithii. Next base: position 160,439,631 of record NC_073695.1, on the reverse strand, counting down.
GAAATCGAAACAGATATTGGCATTTTATTTATAGCCGCAGTGTAATTACCTTTTCAATGCACTGGTGAGCAGAAAAATCATTTCAAGGAGATTTACAAAAGAAGAAATAAATCTATGTTTTTTATCATCGGTGATTTTAATGCAAAACATCGGTTGTGGAATAATGCGCAAAGCAATTCCAATGGAAAAATATTGTTTAACGATTGCTCGGCTGGATTTTATTCAGTTTTATTTCCAAATGGTCCTACATGTTTTTCTTCTGTTAGGAATCCAGCCACAATTGATTTGATATCAACAAATCAAAGTCATACTACAAAGTAAATCGGTCGAAGATGCGCCCTCTTGTTCATCGTCCATTCTAAACACTCCGGAAAAAAACTGATGTGGCTATGGAGGATGAATACGCTGACGATGACGACTATGAAGATGGTATCAACGTAATCCTCTTATCAACGCCACCATCAAATCAGCTCCCGCCGACCGGAACGGAGCAACCCAAAACTCCATCAAACGGGAATAATAAGAAAGGGCAAGGGAAACTCAGTGGAGCAGGTCTGAAGCGCTTCAAAAAATTGAGGGAGAGTGGGTATAGCCGACAGGAAGCACACCAGTTGGCTCAAATCCCACACAGAGCAACAGACCTCTCCAAACGGCCTAGGAACTCGGACCTGAATGGATCGAACAGCATGGGAGCTTTATAATTCAAAGCTAATGGCAGCTTTGAACAGCTTCGGAGGATGTTCCAAATCATACAGAGAGTTGGAAGAAAATTCCAAATATCTCTCAAATTTGATCCAACAGTCTTACCTTGATTGCTGCCCTGCAAAGATACGCTCTACAAATAGAGAAGTACCTTGGTGGAATCAATCTCTACAAAAACTTCGAAAAAAAACTCGGAACCTCTTCAACCGGGCTAAACGAACCCAACAGTGGGACGAATACAAGCAATCCCTCACCGCCTATAATAAAGAAATAAGAAGATCTAAAAGGATTCACTGGAGGCATACATGTGATAACATTGAAAATACTCCAACAGCCGCCAGGCTGCAAAAAATCCTTGCGAAAGATCACTCAAATGAGTTGGGTACTCTAAGAAAAGAAGATGGTTCTTGTACTAGCTCTGCTAGAGAAATATTAGAGTTAATGATGAAAACACACTTTCCTGGGTCGATCATTAACTCAAGTGAAGACCAAAGTACATCTGTATCAAGTACTGGAAATCTTATAACCAGGACAGAAATTCACGAAACAGTGAATACGATGACTGGGCTAGTAAGAACTAGGGATGATGCAATTACTTTGGCCAACCAAATTTTTACCGAAAGTAGAGTTGAATGGGCAATAGACTCCTTTGAACCCTTCAAGTCACCTGGTAGAGACGGAATCTATCCGGTACTACTACAGAAAGGTAAAACAGTTCTGATGCCCATTCTAACACAACTCTTTCAATCCAGCTTAATTCTAGGTTATATTCCGGAAGCGTGGCGACAAGTACGGGTTATTTTTATCCCTAAGGCCAACAAAAGGAACAAATCTCTGCCAAAATCCTTTAGGCCAATTAGCTTATCGTCAGTCGTTCTCAAAACAATGGAAAAAATAATCGGTGAGCACATCAAATCATCATATCTTTCTAAAACTCCTCTTAGTAAATATCAATTTACTTACCAGGAGGGGAAATCGTCGGTAACTGCACTCCATACTATAGTTACAAAACTAGAAAAATCTTTTGCTGCAAAAGAAATTTCCCTTACGGCGTTCCTTGATATTGAAGGGGCATTTGATAACTCGTCTCATGACTCAATGGCTGCTGCAATGGAGAAACGTGGTTTTGACAATTGCATTATTCATTGGATAAGCGAGATGTTATCAAAAAGAGAAATAACAGCAAGCCTTGGTAGCTCTAATATAAGTGTAACAGCTATAAAAGGGTGCCCACAAGGAGGGGTGATATCTCCTCTGCTGTGGTCATTAATAGTTGATGATCTTCTAAAAAAATTGATGGAAGAAGGCTTTGAAGTAGTTGGATTTGCTGATGATATTGTCATTATTGTTCGTGGCAAGTATGATGATGTCATCACAGACCGAATGCAAACTGCCTTAAACATTATTTCCTCGTGGTGCGATAGGGAAGGCTTAAATGTAAATCCTTCAAAAACCACTATCGTCCCATTTACACGTAGAAAAAAGACTAGGCTTAATGATATTATGCTAAAAGGTGAGCTTCTTAAACTCTCAGATAACGTCAAATACCTTGGAGTAACTCTTGACAAAAAACTTAACTGGAATACACATCTAGAGCACGCAATAAAAAAAGCTACAAATACTCTATGGATATGTAATAAAACTTTTGGTAAACAATGGGGACTCAAACCGAAAATGATCCATTGGATATATTCGGCTATAGTGAGACCCAGAATTACCTATGCTTCACTAGTCTGGTGGACAAAAACAAGGGAGAAAGGTGCTCAAGATAAGTTGGAAAAACTTCAACGGCTAGCCACTCTCTCAATAACGGGTGCAATGAGAAGCACACCCACCAAGGCATTGGAAGCTCTACTGTTTATGCTTCCACTGCATCAATTCATACAATTAGAAGCCGAAAAGAGTGCCTTACGGATCAAAAGATCATTAAGGCTCTTTGAGGGTGATTTAACGGGTCATCTAGGTATTCTAAAAACTATTCGTATCAATCCCCTAGTGATAAACAATGAAGACCGGATGGAGAAAAGATACAATTTTGAAAGACGATTTCGAATGTTTGAACCTGAGCGTGATGTTTGCGAACGCGGTGGTCCTGATCTCCGCCCAGGATCAATCATTTTCTACACAGATGGTTCAAAAATGAACAATCGAGTGGGAGCAGGAGTAACTGGCCCAGGAATAGACCTGTCAGTTCCAATGGGCCAATGGCCAACTGTCTTCCAAGCTGAAGTCCAAGCAATACTAGAATGTTCTGAAATATGCCTACGCAGGAAATACAGACACTCAAACATTTGCATGATGTCCGACAGTCAAGCAGCGTTGAAGGCTTTGAAGTCTGCGACATGCACATCAAAACTAGTTTGGGAGTGTGTTCAATCACTCCAAACACTGGGTTGTAATAATCAAGTAGACTTATACTGGGTTCCTGGTCACTGTGGAATAGATAGGAACGAAAGAGCCGATGAATTGGCAAGACTTGGATCGTCTCATCAGTTCATAGGACCAGAACCCTTCTGTGGTCTATCCGCTTGTTCCCTTAGAATGGAACTAAAAGCATGGGAAACTCTGAAAGTGAAATCCAACTGGACAAACACCTTCATCGGTAGGCAGTCGAAACGGTTCATCACTCCGAACGTTTCTATGACTCGTAAAATACTGGATCTTTCAAAAAAAGATATAAGCACGTATACTGGTTTAATAACAGGGCATTGTCCGAGTCGTTATCATTTGAAGGTTATGAAAAAACTTCAAGATGATACATGTCGAGTATGTGGCATGGAAAAAGAAGACTCGGAACATCTGTTATGCCGATGTCCGGCAATTTTTATCAAAAGATATAAGTTCTTCGAGAGAGGTCTTCTGGAACCCTCTGAAATCTGGAGAACAAATCCCAGTACGGTTGTGCGCTTCATACGAAGTATAATACCGGACTGAACTAATGCTATTGGCCAGACTATAACGACCACTTCCAATAGTATCACTATTAGTTAGTTATCCTGACTAAGCAAAATTAAAAAGGGGGAATATGTCACAAAATATCAAAAAATTGGTCGCAGTGACGAAAATACCCAACACGGAAAAAAAAGTCATTCATGCAGTGATTTGTTAACTCTTGCTGATTTTGATTCTGATCATCTTCCTTTAACCTTTTCCATATCCCGTGAAAGTGTTTTAAATTCCACTAGGTCTGTGTTTAATTATCACAAGGCCAATTGGGATCGATATCGTACCACGATCGAAGAAAGCTTAAATTGTGATATTGTTTTACAAAACAGTGCTGACATTGACGAAGCATTGGATGATTTGTGCAGTTTAATACTCAATGCCCGAGTGCCCGATCAGTTCCTAAGGCTAGAGTGAAATTTAATACACCAATCATTGACAATGAGCTTCAACTTCTTATACGTTTGAAGAACATACGGAGACGTCAATATGAAAGAGCTCGTGATCCTGTTTTGGAAGTTATTTTTTAAGATTTACAAACGAAATTCAGACATAGATTCACTTTCTTGCGAAATGAAAATTTCATGAGAGAAGTTGAACAACTAATACCATATTCTAAACGTTTCTGGAAGCTATCGAAGGTTTTTAAGAAACCTTCAAAGCCCGTTCCAGTCCTCAAAGATGGTGACCACATATTTCTTACGAATGAACAAAAAGTTTAAAAACTTGCTCAGCAGTTCGAGAGTGTTCATAATTTCTATATTAACGTAATTAGTCCTATTGAAAATGAATTATCACAAAAGTTTGATCAGATCACCACTCAAGAATTTCTTCCTGAAGAGGTACTATAAACAAACTTGAATGAAATACGAACTATTGTCAAGAACTTCAAAAACATGAAAGCACTAGGAGATGATGGGATTTTTTATATCCTCCTCAAAAGACTTCCCGAAAGCTTTTTAAATTACTTGGTGAGAATTTTTAATAGATGCTTTGAATTAGCATATTTTCCCTCAAAATGGAAAAATGCCAAAGTCACTCCAATTTTGAAACCTGAAAAAAATCCAGCTGAAGCATCAAGTTATCGTCCAATTAGTTTACTCTCTTCTATAAGCAAACTTTTTGAAAGAATGATTCTCAATAGGTTATTCCTAAGGTTATTCAACTGGAGCTGCTCTTCTAGACATAGAAAGAGCATTCGACAGTGTTTGGCATAAAGGTTGATAGCTAAAATGTCCAATTTCCGTTTTCCTCTTTACATCATAAAAATGATACAAAGTTACTTGACAGACCGCACTCTTCAGGTTAACTATTTGAATAGTAAATCTGATAGATTGCCTGTTAGAGCTAGTGTACCTTAAGGAAGTATCTTGGGGCCAGTCTTATATAATATTTTTACTTCTGATCTTCCTGATTTACCACCAGGATGTGAGAAATCGCTGTTTTGTGACGACACAAGCATTTCCGTAAAAGGAAAAAGTCTTCGTGTCATAGGTATGCAGTAGGCTGCAATAAAGTCCAGATGTATTTTCTTCATATTTGCAGAAATGGAAGATTTATCCTAATGCATCAAAAACACAATTAATTATTTTTTCCCATAAACCAAGAGTTTCTTTTCTCAAACCCACCAATAATCATGTTGTTAAGATGAACGGTGCAATCTTAAATTGGTCTAACCAAGTTAAATATTTAGGGCTAATTTATGATTAAAATCTTACCTTCAAGGAGCACATTGAGAATATCCAAACAAAGAGCAATAAATATATAAAATGTTTGTATCCTCTTATCAACAGAAATTCTAGACTTTGTCTCAAGAATAAAGTGTTAGTTTACAAATAAATATTTAGATCAGCAATGTTATATGCAGCCCTTATCTGGACAAGTTTTTGTACAACCAGAAAGAAGATGCTTCAAAGGATTCAGAACAAACTTCTGAAAATGATATTGAAGCGTCCTCGCTGGTTTAGCACGAATGAACTACACAGGCTTACTAATGTGGAAACATTAGAAAATATGTCGAACCAAATTATCAATAAGTTCCGACAAAAATCGTTGCAATCCACAATTACAACGATTAGCTCACTTTATAGTTAGTAAGATAGGTGTAAGATTAGATTAAGGTTTAATTTTAAATTCCTTTTTTTTCTTGACAAGTAGGTTTACAATTTTCCTACAATTATATTCACTTAATTGCGGAAGCAATTACAATATTTTAATAGAAGAAAGCTTAAAATTTATGTAATAGTGTTGATATGTCACCGTTTGTGGAAGAACACACAATCAAAATTCTGAATAAATATTAGTAAATAATAAATGCATCACAAAACATCCCCCCCTATTAAAAAAAAACCTTCGATGTTTTTTCATCTACTCTACTAATGTGAAAGAGGTCACTTTTTTCTGAGATTGTCTATTTGTCATATGAACAGTTTGAACAGGTGGAAGAGACGCTTCTGTTAAATGGGTACAAAATTTACTCAATAAAATTTTTTAAAAAATGGGTAAAACTTGGGTAAGTAACCCATTATTAGCGTGTATTTGACTCCAACTGTAAAAACGCACTATTGTATATAACAGGTCTAGCATTCTAAAACCAACCGTCGTTTACACTCACTTACTTCCAAATGGAACAGAGAGTTCGATGTCACACTCGCAGTTGTACAAGCGCTGCGAGAGAATAAAAGTGACGACAAATTTGAAATTTGTTATAATCGTACGTTATATACGAAAGAATTTGTTAAAAACCTATTGAATCATATAAATAAATAAATTCTCATAAAAATTTGTGAGTCTCAAATTGAGTATATTAATGGCATATATCAAGAAGGCTTGACAAAATAATTTTTTCAAGACGGTAAGAAAAATGAAAACGAAACAACAACAATTTTATCGACCAAAACGACCGAAACTTTGCATGCGGCTTAGAAAAGATTTCTCGGAATCCGCTTAACCACAAATTACCACAAATTGGATTTCGAACTCACAAATTAACCACTAAATATTGGTGATAAAAGAATCAAAAAAAATTATGTTGACAAGCCATCTTGATATATGCATATTAATGACAAAAAAGGTTTCCTTTTTTGGCACGGTTCCAGTTTTGGCAACTCAGATTTGAAATTTTGTCGGCTAAAACGGAAACTGACTGTAATTTATATGATTTTCGAAATTTCACCCGTCTGCTCAGTGGGGAATCGCTGGCCATCAGCATAAAACCTTTTTTTAAGTCAGCTGGTTCATAATATTTTTCCTTTATTGCTATAACATTCAAGTGCCTAAATCCAAAATTTGAGTGCAATATCATGAAATCTGTTTTTTATGACTTTTCGAAGCTTGGCTTACTGACGTTTTTTGACATATTTTTAAACTCTCTGCAGCTTCAATGATAGCTTGGATTTTTTGGTGTCAAAAAACTCTGTGCAAAACAAATCTATTTCATTAGATACTGAAAAATTTGGTCATAGTAGGCCTGACATTGAAAAATAATAAGAGGAGTAATTTTTTGTAGAAAAATACCTTAAAAGTTTGGTTGCCGTTTTGATTACCACGGTTGTGCATACATTCGAAATTTAGGTGAAAACGCAAGCTTTCAAATGCATGCAAATTGTCGCTTCAGTGAGAAATGCGATAGCAGATTTTTTATTATATATTTTTAAACTTGAAATTACATCTAGGATTCAATTCAATAAAATCAATAATATTCCATTGATGGAAATTTGCAATATCGACATTAATCCTTAAAAGATAAAATATAAATTTGAACGAAAATCACAAAATTTATCATTAAAAAGTTATAAAAATACATATTGTTTTTTATTCGTTCTCATTATTTTTTAAAATGTTTGATGAAAATGCGTCAATTCCCTAACAAATACAACTTCTACTCAACGCTATTATGCTTGTAAAGCTACAATATCGGAGTTTATTAACATTAAAAAGATACAGATGTAAACGAAGATTATTTAAATTATGGAATATCTTCGCTTCGTGGTTGGATGCGTTGTTTTGAGTGCATGATTTATCTCTACATATAAAAATGCAGCTCTGTCTATCTGTCTGTCTGATTCATATGGGCTTGGAAACCACTGAACCGCGAAAAGCGAAAAGCGTGAATTTTGTATTAAAGGGTTTAAGGGGCCGATAAAGGTGACTAAGATAGTTCGAGACCCCTGCCTCCTCTGGAAGGGAGGGGTCCCATACAAATGACACGCAAATTTCTGCACATCTCGAAAACTAACTAAGTAAATGGAACTAAATTTGGCATATGAATGTTTTTAGGGGCAACAAATAAGTCCATATTAGATTGCCACCCCTCCTTATTTTGGAAAGGAGGGGTTCCATTCAAATTAAAAACAGATTTCTGCACTTCTTGAAAACTAACTAATAAAATGGAACCAAATTTTGCATGTGAATGTTTTTTGGGGTAACAAATATGTCCATATTAGTTTGACACACCTCCCTCTTCTATAAGGGAGGGGTCCCATACAAATTAAATACAAATTTCTGCGCATCTCGAAAACTAATGAAGTAAATGGAACCAAATTTGGCATGTGAATGTTTTTAGAGGTAACTAATATGTCCATAATGGTTCGACACCCCTACCACTTCTATAAGGGAAGGGTCCCATACAAATAAAACACAAATTTCACTCAGCTCGAGAAACAATCAAGCAAATACAACTAAATTTGGCATGTGAATGTTTTAGGGGTAACTAAAAAGGTAAATAATTTTTCGACACTTCTTATTCTGAAAGGAGGGGGTTCTAACAAATTAAACACAAATTTCAGCACTTCTCGAGAAATAATCAAGCAAATTGAACCAAATTTGAAAAACAGTGGAAAGTGACCAAATAGCACCCTTTATGGGTATTTCCGGAAGCGTAATGATGCACAGAAGTCACAAATCGACCTCAGACAACATTTTGAATTGTAAGATGGGAACTTCCGGTTTCTGGAAAATAGCCAAAGAGGGCCGATTTTCATGCAATATGATTATATCTGGAGCCAAAATGATACGCAGGAGCTAAATTCGACCCCAGACCCCAATTTTAATTCAAAGATGGCCACTTACGGTTTCTAGAAAATAGCCGAAAATTAACTAAAACCACCCATTATGGGTGTTTATTTAATCAGAATGTCGCTTTGAGACCAGAACAGTCTCCAAATACCATGTTGAAATCTAAAATGACGGCTTCCGGTTTCTGAAACACAGTAAATGCAACTCTTAATGTAGCATTCACAGATTGTTTTAATTCGCATCCGTTACTATTATTAAACTTGTATGTAACCGAAAAAGCGCAGAAGGTGGAGCCTATACGCAACTGACAGTGCTTTGTGAAATAATCATCAGCATCGATTACCGCTGCAGCATAGGAGGAAAAGAGAAGAGAACCAAAATTTAATTTTATTTACCTTTACTCTCATTGCTCTTCGATGGGTGTGTCGCGAAGATTCATATGACTACACATAAGAAAATCTGAATCATTCAAATTCATTGAAATTTTTCTCTACTCTCACTCCTGATAGTGATGCAATTTTACTTGCGATTGAAAATTTACCGTGCGAAAAAAGTTTTTACTTCGTAATCATTCACGCGCCTTTTATGAAGCGTTTCAAACTAAATTTCATGATTCAAACTCGCCAAATTATTAACAAAGTTCATAAATTCAAAGTTCAAAGTATAAACAAAGATCGTTCAGAGAACCATGCTCAGTGAATATGCAGTGTTTTAAATGCGAAATATAAGATACCGAACCATAGTTCCAACAATATCCATGTATCATTACTTTATATTAAATAAGGCTGTTTACTATATGTTTTTTTAGCAAATATATTGTTCAACATGATGTTGCTATAGAGCAAAATCATTTCAAATCGCCTGGAAATACGCGAAAATTTAATCGACCATTTTTGATTTGAATGAAAGTTTGCACACGTATTTGGCTTAGCAAACTGAGCATTTTTCACAGATGGAGAGATTTTTTACACCCATGAGCTACATTCTAAAAGGGCGTATGTCTTTTGGCATAGGTTTTATTCGAAGCATTGTAGCCCAGAAACCGTTGGTTGTATAGAAAATCCGTCTGAGAATGAGTTGTAGGGAATTAAAAATGCACCATAAAAAAAATATACACTGTACAAAAAAATAATTTTTTGACCAAAAAACATTAAAAATAAACATTAAATTTCAATTTAAAAGAAAAAGAGTTAAATTTTTTTTTTAAACTTGACGTTAGTACGCAACTTTCAAAATAAAGTCCAGGATGGAGAAATGAACAATAATTTTTTTATGGTAGATTAATTTTTTTATGAAAATTCTAATTCAAACATTTTTCAAAATATTTGTATTCTGATTATTTTAAAAGATGCAGAGAGTCATTTTGAATCAAAAAGCTCTTGGTAGTAAACATTCTAAATGCATTGGTTTTCGAGTTATTTCTAATTAAAGCTCGAAAAATTATAATTATTTAGGAAAATACACGTTTTTCTTAATTTGTCCATAGTTCTCCAGCAAAAACCATACGTTCATTGGAATGCTTGATCAAAAATATACAAATCATTCTTTGACAACAAAACGATTGGGCGAACGGTTCTCAAGAAAAGAGTTAAATGTTCTAAGTGATATGAATATATTTAAGAATCAAATATTTATTTTCGAGTTTTATTATCTTAGGAACATATTTTTTTATGACATAGATACTTTACAGAACTAGTTTTACCTTATATTTTATACACATCATAAGTAAATGATTCGTCATCTTTTGGAAACAGCTTCGTTTGTATCTTATTTTCTGAAATCGGAAAAAACGAGTGATACTTTTGTGTGCCAGCTATTATTTTAGATTTTTTGAAAATATTGCTCCATTCTTTTACTCCTTGTTCATATTCTTCATATGATACCCAACTAAATGACATTTTTGATGAATTTTCATTGCTTTTCTGATTAGCCCAATCATACAATTCTTTTGCGCTTGTATAGGGATGTTCATGTTCTTTAGCAAAACTTGCGTTTCTTGCCATTCGTTTTAATGTGCCACCAATTGCATCGCATGGGTCTTTACCATGAGAAGTCGCAAAAAAATGCCACTCTGCATCGACGTTATATTTTGTTTTGAACTTGCAAAGACTTGCAAAGTTTTTTCTATTTTTGTATTGTGAGGCACCTCCATCAGACATAAATATCGCTTTTTTCAACAGAATTTTTGTTTTCAAAAAACTCATTAATTTGGCAATGAACACCTGAACCGCAACAGTATCATGATGAGGTACTTCCGATATTATGATGAAGCTGATATTCTTAAGTGTTCCAGATTCTGAATAGTAAACAACGAAGGGATGAATGGTGGCTTGACTATCATTCCAATAACTACACGAAACACAAATTGATAAAGACGTATTAAAATGAGCTTGACTGTTCAATATTTTTAATTTTGCAATAACGTTTTCGTTTAATTTGCGTAAGCTTGATGAGCACCGATTATCAGGAAAGGGTTTACAGCATTTGGGCTTGGTGTATTCCATTTTTACTTTATTCATCTTAACAAAATGCAAACAGTTACTAACACATCTGGAGTAGTGCAATCGTATTTATATACGAAAACAGATATTATAGGTAACCCAGTAGTTATTGGTTGCGTACTTTTTTGAATTGGAATTGGAATCGGAATCAAATAATACCTGTTTTGTTGAAGTTGCCGTCCTACAATTCAAAATGTTGTCTGCGGTCGATTCGTGACTTCAGTGTATCATAACGATTCTGAAAACACCCATATTGGGTAATATTAGGTCACTTTCCGCTGTTTTTCAAAAACCGAAAGTCGCGATTCTGTATTTCAAAATGGTATTTGAAAACCAATTTTGGCTTCTGAGCGACATTTTGGCTGAAGAGGCACCCATATTGGGTGCTATTTGGTCATTTTCGGCTGTGTTTCAGATACCGGAAGTCGCCAACCTACAATTCAAAATGTTGTCTGAAGTCGATTGGTGGCTTCAGTGCATCATAACAATTCCGGAAATACCTATATTGGGTGGTATTTGGTCATTTGCCGCTGTCTCTCAAAAACCGGAAGTCGCCATCTTGGATTTCAAAATAGCATTTGGAGACAATTTCTGGCCTCTAAGAGACATTTTGGCTAAAGAGGCACCCGTATTGGGTGGTATTTGGTCATCTTTGGCAGTGTTCCAGATACCGGAAGTCGCCATCCTACAATTCAAAATGTTGTCTGAAGTCGATTTGTGGCTGCAGTGCATCACCACGATTCCGAAAATACTCATATTGGTCACCCAAGCAGCACCTGCAACATATTTTGAAATGATACTAGTAAATTTTTGTTGTTTTAAAACTTTATTAACAGTGCAAGAAACTTTGTCGGTTGCTTTAATAAAATTTAAAAGAATTGAGCAACATTGCGTTATTTATGTGTATCCTTCTGGTAATTCAAGACTAGAAGTTGATTAGTAGTTTCCTGCAATCTAGTTCCAACTGCATATTTCATGACGCTTTTAAATAACGATAATGTCACATGATATTGCGTATTGTTGTTTCACAGATGTTTTATTTTAAGGGAAGAAACCTTGTGATGAAAATGTATAGCAACATCGTGTTGAACAATATATTTGCTAAAAAAACATATAGTAAACAGCCATATTTAATATAAAGTAATGATACATGGATATTGTTGGAACTATGGTTCAGTATCTTATATTTCGCATTTAAAACACTGCATATTCACTGAGTATGGTTCTCTGAACGATCTTTTTTTATACTTTGAACTTTGAATTTATGAACTTTGTTAATAATTTGGCGAATTTGAATCATGAAATTTAGTTTGAAACGCTTCATAAAAGGCGCGTGAATGATTGCGAAGTAAAAACTTTTTCCGCACGGTAAATTTTCAATCGCAAGTAAAATTGCATCACTATCAGGAGTGAAAGTAGAGAAAAATTTCAATGAATTTGAATGATTCAGATTTTCTTATGTGTAGTCATATGAATCTTCGCGACACAACCATCGAAGAGCAATGAGAGTAAAGGTAAATAAAATTAAATTTTGGTTCTCTTCTCTTTTCCTCCTATGCTGCAGCGGTAATCGATGCTGATGATTATTTCACAAAGCACTGTCAGTTGCATATAGGCTCCACCTTCTGCGCTTTTTCGGTTACATACAAGTTTAATAATAGTAACGGATGCGAATTAATACAATCTGTGAATGCTACATTAAGAGTTGCATTTACTGTGTTTCAGAAACCGGAAGCCGTCATTTTAGATTTCAACATGGTATTTGGAGACTGTTCTGGCCTCAAAGCGACATTCTGATTAAATAAACACCCAGATATAATCATATTGGATGGAAATCCAATTGGATGTTATTTGTAAGTTGGAGAGATGTTTGGTTCGGTTGACATATACATATATTATTTCAGGTGGAGGGGAAATTTGCAACCAAACCTTTGTGGTGACCAACCTCAGGGAGTGTGTGGTTGGTTTGAATCAGTAACCGGACCCACTAAAACCCCTCCAGCCTATAATACTCCCCGGAACCACCGCTAGGTATTGCTTCAGGGAGCGGCCTTTGTGCTCTACGCAACCTCTTGGTTCTTTAAGACTCTTTGCTAACTTAGCTAACAAACCTGGAGACTGGCCGTTAGCTAACACTGGCTTGTCGGTGGTCAACCTGTCGCCTGTTTTGCAACTCTAAAACAATTTGGGAGGCAGCTGCGCAAACCGCCCTCCAAATTTTCGGGTCTTTACACATCCTCCGACCTAGGTTGTCCGGAGTGGTGTCAGGCCCGCTCACTACCATCATGTCGCTACGCGCATGCGCAAAACGAGGACACACGAAGAAGACATGCTCAGCAGTCTCTTCCACATCCACACACTCGGGACAATTGGGGGACCCCTCATGCCCGAATCTGTGTAGAATCTACACTGTAGATACTGCCTGAAGCAACCATGACCTGACAGAATCGGTGTCAGCTAGAAGTGCACTCTTCCATGGCGCCTTCCGACCCATTTCAACACAAGTTTCAAGAAAGAAACCGCAATGTGAACTAATGCATGGAATTTGATAACAACATGGTAAATGCTGCGTGGTAAAATTTCAGCTACGAAGATACATCGTAGCAGCAACTAGGGTGCAATAGAAACTTCATGGCGTTGTGGTAAGATTGTAAAATGGCAAATGGTCAGAATGGAAAGAGATTGTCTGTATAGCGATTTATTTTTGATTATTTCCTGAAATTTGAGTATTCAACTCCTGTTATCAATTTCTTTACTTTTCACTTTTTTCACTTTTCTCGTTTGTACTATTTACGTCATTTGCTGTAGAAACACTTGCGAGTTCATGGCTTAAATATTGCTCCCCTTATCATGCTAATGGTCATTACCCGTTTTAATTTTGCTTCTTCAACTCATCAGTACCTCAGTGTGATAATGTATTTCAAAGCAATTTATCACATTTCGTTCTAGAGACCCACACTTTTTGGACGACTTCTAGTCCAAGTACCCAAAAGTTACAACGCAGTAAATAACCTCATCTCAAAAACAAATATAAGGCAAACGATCGAGCAAAAGTTGCTGTTACATGGCTTCAGAACATGACAGCAACTTTTAGAAGTATTTTTGTGTGTTTGTTTTTTGTATCTCGCAAGCATCACGTTGGCAACCTATGTGCTCCACCCACTAGATCTATTCAGTGAAGGTTAGGTTTTCAAATGCCGTTTACACGATTAAACAACAAATCCAACCTCGCGAATTACGTTGTTGGTGTGAAGATTTTTGAAGCAGCGATGCAACTTTAGTTGTTGCTTGTTTCTTTTCAATTGCATCGTAGTAACAAAAAATGTTTCTTAAAACCTCGGAATTTCGTTAGTGCAAAAAATGATCTTAATTTTTTTTTTTATTATGTTTCAATTGTTGCTTGGGGATCGTATTCCGACGTACAAATGCAAAAAAATCATTGAAGGCAATTGGTCTTTCATAAATTCCACCGTTTTTTTCGCCCAACTTAGCCAAAGAGCCCGCTTTCTCATTGCCCGGTATCGAGCTGTGAGAAGGGACCCACGCTAAGGTAATCTGGAACGATTTTTCGGATAAAGCACTCAGATGTTCCCGTATTTTCCCCAGGAAATACGAAGAGTGCTTAACATCTTTCATCGATCGGAGAGCATCAATGGTACTGAGACTGTTCTTAAAAATGAAATAATGGTCCGTGGCATTTTGAAGTAGAATACTTCTCTCAGGAAGTTCGGCTACATAGGGATGTGAAATGAAAATCTAAAACCGAAAAAAGTGAAAAGTATGTCCAATTTCAAATACTAATAAATCGGTTAGCATTCGATGGATTTCCTTCATTCTTGCAGCGATAGATTGGAAAATCTTCTAAGATTCTTCCCAAATGAAGATAATTGTAATTTTATTATTCAAACGTACAATAGTTTATAAAATAGTCAAGCCTTGTCAAAACGAAAATTCGACCTCTGATTGGTCGTTATATGATTGCTTCCCAAGCACGGTCGACAGAATCATATACTTTGCAATTGAAAATATGCTATTTGGCCTATATAAGAGCCTGTTCCAGCCGAAGCCGCTCATAATAGTTCTAGACAGCAACAACAGCAGTCATACCTTAGCAGCAGCAGTAGCAGTGCAGTGGATACCAGCGATAGCGGATAGGTGCCACAGCTGTGGCGTAGCAATGGGTAGCGCACTAGTTGCAGCGGATCTCAGCATCGATAGCAGCTGGGCCAGCTGATGCAGGGACAGCGGATACCAATGGCAGTGTATAGCGGCCACAAGTGTGGCATGGCTACGAATAGCGTAGCAGTTGCAGCGGGTATATCTGACCATGAAGCATTTATGCAATAATTGAATGAAAATTGCAATTGCAGCAATCGGCCTTTTTCAACGCTACTAAATGTTTTTGGAAGTGCATAATGAATGGTTATTAAAAAACTGCAATTGAGGTTTGAGGCTGCTGCAAATGCACAACAGTTTGATGCTTATTACGGTTTGTATAAATTTGGGTGCTTTTATATGCATAATGTATAAAATTTTTGAAATTTTTGTCTTGTTTTTAAATTGAATTTACTCAAATTTAAAAAATAACATCTTTTTGAAAATTCCTCTATTTATAGAGTCAAGTATGCCCTTTAAAATGAGACTAAGAGAAATTTTTTATGTTTGATGATGAAAAATATTGATAACTTTGAGTAGAATTGAGATTTACAAAGTCAGCACTGCAAATTGTTTCTCTTAAAAAGCTCTAAAAGTCGTTCAAAAACAGTTTTGAGATGAAACTTGAAATAAAAAAGTTAGAGCGCAACATGTGTTTTTTCAATATAAATCGGTTGTTTTCAAAGATAGAGAAAAACTTTTTTTTACAAAGTTACTCAAAATTAATGGAGCTGAAATATTGTAGAACAAATTTTTCTTCTATCTACAAAGATAAACAAGTTAGGTACTTGATTTCATCGATAATGTTGGTCACTCTAATTTATGATAATTTTTCAATAAGCGCTTTATCATATGTAACAACTTTGTAGAAGAAAGGTTTTCTCTAAAATGTTACTAGAGAGCTCTCGACCCAAATTTCCCCTTAAATTTGGTTTCTGGACCATTGTGGAATGGTATAACTGGAAATAATTTAGCCACAGCTATTCTTTCAGTAATATCATTCCACAACGTTCGAAAAAAGCAAAATTTATTATGTCAGAGCGGATATCGCACGCTATCTGACCATGAAGCATTTATGCAATAATTGAATGAAAATTGCAATTATAGCAATCGGCCTATTTAAGGCTACTAAATGTATTTGGAAGAGCATGATGATGGTTATTAATAAACTGCAACTGAGATTTGATGCTGGTGCATATGCACAGCAGTGTGATGTTTATTACGAATTGTTGATAATGTGCTTAACAAGCGGCATATACGAAACAAATACGATTTCAAAATGACTGACACGCAAGCAGCCGGGTTATCTTTCTTGTAAAAGTATTCTACTTCAACCTTGCGGTCGTGGCTTTGCACACAACCCTCCTGTGATTTTTTTCGATAATCTTTAGGGTGTACTGAATTGCAACTGATTCTGCGACGTAAACAGAAGCAGGATTCGATGCTTATGGAAGACGGTTAAATTGTTATTGAAGATACCGAAGCCAGTGGACCCGTCGAGAAGTGATCCGTCAGTGTAGAACATATTGTCGCAGTTGATGTTTCGATATTTATTGGAAAAAATTTTGGGGATCTGCTGCACGCGTAAATGATCCGGGATTTTTCGAGTTTCTTCTATCATGGATGTATCGAAAAACACAGTAGAATCAGAAGTATTTGATAAGTTGACACGATTTGGAATATTCGAAAAGGGTTAATATTTTGGGTCATGTGATTGAAATACAATGTCATAAAACGGGTTTGAGAATTAAGTTCGATTAACCTTTCAAAATTTTCAATCACAGGACGGTTCAAGTCTTCACATTTGATAAGAATACGAGAAGACAGGCTCCAGAAGCGGTTTTCAATGGTAGTACTCTAGCTAAGACCTCCAAACTCATCGTATGGGTCGACTGCGACCCAAGGCGATACGCAAATTACGATATTGTATTCTCTCCAGTTTGATCAAATGTGTGTTTGCTGCGGAGCAGAAGTAGAAACACCCGTACTCAATAACAGACAATATCGTTGTTTGGTAAAGCCTTATAAGGTCCCCTAGATGGGCTCCCCACCATTGTCCGGTTATTGTACGAAGAAAATTCACTCTTTGTTGACATTTTTCTATCAGATACCCAACGTGACAACTCCAGGTGCCTTTGGAGTCGAACCAAACACCAAGATATTTGTGTACCAAAACCTGAGAAATCGTTTCACCCATTAATTGTGGTTGGAGCTGTGCAGCCCAAGCAGACAAATTGTCCAAGGTATCTTGCAATGATCCTTGCAAATCGGCAGCTTTGGCTCCTGTAACAGACACCACGCTGTCGTCTGCAAGTTGTCTTATCGTGCATAAATTTGCCAGACATGCGTCAATGTCATTCATATGAAAATTGTAAAGAAGGAGGCTTAAGCATGAGTTCTGGGGAAGACCCATGTAGCTAATACGAAAAGATGCCAAGTCGCCATGCGTAAAATGCATATGCTTTTACGGACAACAAATTATGCAAAAAAATTGTTTGAAATTGGTGAAAATCCTTGTCGGTGAAGTTTGCCCGAAAGAATGTCAATAGAAACGGAATCAAAAGCCCCCTTAATGTCCAAGAACACAGATGCCATTTGTTCTTTGCAAGCTGAATATCTGTGGAGAGCAACGCAAGACAATCATTCGTCCCTTTGGCACGGTGGAAGCCAAATTGAGTATCTGATAGTAGGCCATTTGATTCGACCCAATGGTCTAAACGACGGAGTATCATTTTCTCCATCAATTTCCGGATATAGGACAGCATTGCAATCGGCCTATAAGAGTTGTGTTTTATCAGGAAATTGTATCACGAGCTTAATAACCAACACACTACGCGAATCTTTTCATTACTTTTAACCGGTTTATTATTTATCAAAAAAATATCAATTGTAGCAAAGAAAACTTTCTTATTTATATCCTTCTTACTGATGGTGGTCGACTGTGTTCGGTGACAAGAGCAAAACCTATCTGGCTATCGGAAAAGGAACTGCTGAAAGCTATCGATAACGCACAGTCCGACTAATTATACGTCAAGCTACGTTTGACAAGTTAAAATGAGAATGCGATTTTCTTGATGAGCGGTAGTTGGATTCTGTAGAAGCAAAAATTCAAATTCAAATCTAACTAATCTAATGTAATCGAACTAATCATAGCCGGCCACCTGAAATGGAACATTTCACTAGAATCTATATCATTATATTTTAATTTAACATATTTGTTTTTCGCATTATTTAATTGTAATCGGTTTCGACGAGCCCTCTACGTTGTCCTGGAGCGTCGACCTTAAGCTCGATTTGCCGCTGATTAATATTAGCATGTCGTTGCAACTCTTTAAGGTACTCTGTTTGCCAATGGTACCAAAACAGCTGCTGTTTCTGGTGGATAACCTGGTACCGGTTTTTCAACCGATTCGTAGGCACGTCTTTTAAATTCGGATGGGGTAGAACATGCAATTGTGAACCAATCAAAAAACGGTTTGGCGTTATGGCTTCAACATCGTGGGGATCCTCTGACAAAGGCGCCAAGGGTCTAGAATTCATTGCTCCTTCAATCTGGGTCAAAATCGTTACTAAATCTTCATATAACAGAGACGTGCTACCTAACTGCCGGACTAAATGTTTCTTTGCCACCTTCACAGCGGCCTCCCATAAACCACCAAAGTTGGGGGCCCGAGGTGGGATCATATACCATCGTATTCCGTCAGTTGCGAGAGCAGTAGCGATGTGATCAGTTTCGTCGGAGTTCGAGAGCATTTTGTAAAGAGCATGTAATTCATTTCGAGCACCGACAAAATTCGTGGCATTGTCGGAGTAAATATTCTCGGGTCTACCACGTCTGGCCACGAACCGTTGGAGAGCCAAGAGAAAGGATGCTGTGGATAGATCCCCCACGAGCTCAATATGTACAGCCTTTGTACTGAAGCAGATGAACAGGGCAATATAGGCTTTGGTGGGAGCAGTCTTGCGTTTAGGAGACTTAACAAACACCGGACCACAATAGTCTATTCCAGTGGATGCGAAGGGACGACTTGGGGTAATGCGTGCGACCGGTAGCTGTCCCACAAGTTGTTGCAGTGGTTGTGGGTTCGCACGGGTACAACGGTAGCAAGTTCGTACTACACTGCGAACAGCCCTTCTGCCATTCGTAGGCCAATATTCGTTTCGAACTAATCCCAATGTTAGCGAAATTCCTCCGTGTATTAATTTTATGTGGTACGCTAACAGAAGCAGGCGGGTAAACCGGTGGAAACCAGGAAGCAAAACTTGATGTTTCGTGCTATAGGACTGCTCGGACAATTTGAGCCGGCCACCGACTCGGATTATGCCCGATGTGTCCACAAACGGGCTCAGAAGCCTCAGTGACAAGGTTTTGGATACTGGTCTTCCTTTTTTAAGCTGTAGAAGTTCTGTTCTAAAACATTCAGCTTGAACAATTTTCACCAGACAATCCCGAGCGTATTCAATTTTATTAGGTGTCAGTGTTGTGGCAGATGGTCTCATATTTTTTTCGCATGTCGTAATCGTAAACAGTAAGCAATAGCCGATTGTACGTAAATGAGCGAGTGAATAGAGTGTTAAGTTGTCGTGGACTTTGCAGGAACAGTGTAGTAGTTTTACGCTCCATGTCTCCATCATCATGAGTAACTCGCGAGATATCCAGCTTTGGCCAACACTCCTCTCCTCTCTCCAACCAATAGGGTCCGTTTGTCCAACTTTTGCAGCTCAGAAATTGTTGTACGGTCAATCCTGTCGAAACTAAGTCTGCTGGGTTATCCACACCGGGTACATGCAATCACATAGCATTTTTTGTTAGAGTGTGAATTTCTGTCACTCGGTTAGCCACAAAGGTTTTCCAGGTCTGTGGTGGTGCGATGACTCTTGATGCCATTCGAGCACCAAGTCGCGCGGCGCATAATTCCAATCGGGGGATACTGCGTTTCTGTAATGGTGCTGCTTTTATTGGAACTTTGGTCGGCTGGTTAGCCATCACTGTTTGGGCGTAGATGCAAGCACCATAAGCTGATTCCGATGCATCCGTGAAGCAATGTAGCTGCACATCACCCATGCCAAAAGCAAACCTAGGAATCCGAAAATTGGCCAGATCGGGAAGACTTTCTACAAAATTTTTCCACATAATTCGGATCTCTCTGGGGACTTCCACATTCCAATCGATAGACATCAACCAAAGTTGCTGCATAAATATTTTTGCGCGTACAACAATAGGGGCAATTAATCCCAAAGGATCATATAGCTGAGCAATAACAGACAAAATTCGGTTCTTAGTAATCTTTCCGCTCGTTGAGAAGGAAGCAAAATCAAACCTAATAAAATCGGTTGTAGGCTCCCAAGAAACTCCTAAGGCCTTTACAGTTTGGGCAGGCTCTTTATCGAAGGCTAAGTTTTCAGCTGGTACTCCCTCCAAGACCTCCGAGAAATTTGAGCACCATTTTCTTAGTGAAAATCTTCCACGGTTCATCAGTTCATCCATCTCTTTACGCAATTTTATCGCCGTCGGCACGTCCACCTCGCTTTTTACGAAATCATCCATATAAAAATCGTGTTTTACGGAGGCAGCAGCGAGAGGAAAACAAGCACCTTCATCTTCGGCTAATTGGAGTAGTGTGCGTGTAGCTGCCGACCAGTAACGAATCGCTGAGGGAGAATCCGGTACTTGTTCTAGCAGATGCGTCGAACACACTTCGAACCTTGGTCGTGGTGCTTGACTCTTTTAGCACCGCATGGTGTGGGAGAAAACATTCTACCATCGGCTTTGATTCTTCCATCGATACCTCCCGCATGTGGCCCAGCTGAATAAACTCTGCCATAAACGCGTGGTACCTTTCTTTCAGAGTGGGGTTGTTGTCCAATTTACGCTCTAAACTTTCCAGCCGGGATTTTGCGTAAGAAAAAGACTCGCCTATCATTATTTCGTAACCTTCTTTTTTTGGATATTTCACGAAATACCGTCCGGTGGAATCTCTTGTGACAGTGCGCTTGTAGAATATTTCACAATATTGATCCACAGGTGAAAAAGCGACGTCGTTTAACTCCTCTATTTCCCAAAATCTTGCAATGCTCTGGTTTAGGGTTTCAAGTGTGGAAGCACAGCATACCAAAGTTTGTGGCAGGGGATCATAAGCAGCCTTTCCCGAAACAATCCATCCAAATCAACTCTCCACTAGGGCAGGCGCATTCGGACCTATTTGTAACCGGCCACCTTGCAGGATGGCATAAAAATGTTCAGCACCTATTATCAGATCCACTTTCCGAGAGATATTAAATTCAGGGTCAGCGAGAGTAATATTGCTAGGTAAGTTCCAATCGGATGTATCAATAGACACAGCAGGAAGAGCGGTAGTCAATTTTTTAAGCACCGAACAATTGAGAGGAATGGAGAAGTCGCCGACGGTAGATCTTACTTCGGTTGTAACCGAGCAAACTGCTCGAATAGGACACTCACCGACACCAAGAATAGGTTGATCAATCCGATGCCGATACAATAGCAGCTTTTGACATAGTCGGTCGCTCATCAAGCTACTTTGCGATCCACTGTCCAAGAGTGCTCAGGTCAAATGTTCCTTTCCATACCCATCCAGCACCTTGACGACGACGGTCGATAGGAATATGTTCACACCACGGGATTCTACTGCCGAATTAGAAGAAATTACACTAGCATTTGCAGCACGTTTTTTGTTAGGCCTTGGAGAATTTGGAAAATTTCGGTTAGATTGACTATTAGGATTGGAGTTACTGCTTGTTCCTGGTGTCTCAAATCCAGGATGAAGCAAAGTGTGATGTCTTTTCTGACAATGTTTGCAGGAAAAATTAGAAGAACAATTTCGTGCGAAGTGATTACTTCTAAAACAATTGCTGCAGATGCGTTTAGTGTTAACCAAATTCAATCGGTCTTTTAGTTGCATTTTTTCGAACACAGGACATTTTACCAGAGGATGGTGATCGCTGCAAGCTAGGCACCCGGGTTGGTATTCTTCCACTGCCGAATAGGAATTTATCTTATGGGATGTTGGATTTTGAAGTTTGGCTTGTCTGACAGGGGGATAGTGTTTTCCTGGGGAGGGATAAGTGGACTGCTCCGCAGAGATATGCAGTGACTCTAGCGTCCGAACCTTCCGAGTCAGAAAATCGACGAGATTATCGTATGATGGCTCCTCATTAACTGACACAAATTCTTCCCATTCCTTCAGAGTGTGATCGTCGATTCGGGAGCACAATTATTGAACTAGAAGACTGCCCCAGTGCATTGTGGGCTCTCCTAGCTGGGTTAATATTTTTACATGCCGTTGAAAATCTTCTAGAACACCACGTAGTCCGGTAGCAGACTTTCCGGAAACTTTTGAGTGAACCATTAATGACTGTAAATGCTTCTTTTTCAACAGGTAGGTATTTGAATAACGATTGAGTAGGGCTTCCCAAGCTACTGCATAATTATTCGCCGTTATTGTTGGGGACTCGATTAATTTCAAAGAGTCGTCTCGCAAGGCGGCCCGCAGGTACTGGAATAGGTAGGGGAGCTAATTTGTTGACCAGCCCACCTTTTACCCGAAAGAACTGCTCTTCTGTTTTTGCCCTTACCTGCGCATTATCCGCTACGAATTCAGGAGTATCATCGAATGCTTCATACTCGCTTTGAAGTGATTCAAATGCTTCCATTAGTGTATCCAGTCGGGCCAGACGGATCGCTACTTCACTTGCATCTAGTTCCGCGTTGAAATTCTTTAGAAAATCTTCTATACGCTGAATGGAATCCAGTACATTTTTTCGCTTTAGCTGCTTCAACCGCTTTTTTTTCTCCGTCATGATGTTAACACTTCAGCCGCAATGATGTTACGTTTGGCTGTGGCCGTCTGCAAGTTGGCTTTGTATCTCACTAAATGCAGGTACTCTCGAACACCGCCGGATCGGATGACTTGGTTGGTTAGTTTCACAATATAAACTGGTAGCGGCTCTGTGCAGCAAACAGCGAGTGGGTTGGAATTCTTGTCCGGAACACGTGGAAATCTGAAGGATCGAAAAGACCCAGGAAGTACCTCTCAAATAAATTTTAACGGTTGGACAGATACTCACATGGAGCCTGTCTTCAACAGGCCTTGTACTTTTTGAGCAGGTACTGCTATCCGCAACTCCGGTTCCAGGGAATGAACTGTGAGGTTAGCTTAGTGGTTGATTCTAACCACACCCGTGATCCTGGTCACGGCACCAATGTTTTATCAGGGAATTGTATCACGAGCTTAATAACCAACACACTACCACAGAACGGAAGGTCAACTTCAGGTATATGATCGAACAGAAAGTGCACACAAAAAGGACTGAAAAATGACAATTGAATTTTCTGTGCTCTTGGGCAATATATATATTTGTCGTGTACGTTTATGCCGCTTTGCCAGTGGTATAATGTGGCATAATTTATTCGATGTTTTGAATTGACGGTTATTTCAACAGTTTAACCCGTTTAATACAATCTATTACGTTCGATGCAAAAACGTTTTGGGAAAAATTCGTAATTATTCACATTTGTGGAGTTTGTCATATTACAATAGTGTAACAAAGGTATTGTAATCGACAAATGTTGATTTGAAACACGAACAACAATCAATGTTATTGAAAAATCGTGCGTTTTCAACCGTTTATGTTGCAATTCTTCCATTTACAATTGTACCATGTGTTATCGACGGTTAATTTTGAGCATTGCTAAAATATAAAATGCAGCTCGTGAGTTTTTTTTTAAACTCAAGAAAGTACTTTGAGTTTTTCAAAATCATGACACAGATGGATTTTTTGACGCAAATTTTCCGAATATTTATAATAAACTAGCTGACCCGGCAAACTTCGTACCGCCGCCATGAGTTTTATTGACTGTTGTGTTGCAAAAACTGAAATATCTAACTGCTGCTAAAAAACACACCCAAGATATGTTTTAGCTCTGATTTGTTTTTAATTTTTTTTGAATCCAGCGCTTGTAAAATTCTTAGTTTTTATTTCATTGAACATTATAAAGCACCTTTCAACCATAATCAAATAATTTAACATAAAAACATAACAATGAAAATAAACAGTCATTCTATTAAATATTCTGAAGAAAATCATCACGTTATTTATTCGATTTTAAAAAGCTTGGTTTAATGCAAATACATTAAGGTCGCTTTTTAGGCGTTTTTTAACGCGGATTACGGAATTTACGCGGTATTTTTTTCACACGGATTTCGGTTTCTCTTCACTCGGATCGCAGAAATAACGCAGGTTTTTTTTACGCGGATACCGGAATTTACACGTTTTTTAAACGCGGATTCGGGAATTTACTCGGTGTTTTTTTACGCGGATTCCGGAATTTACGCGGTTTTTTTTTACGCGGCATGTATCCCCCGCGTAAAAAGCGACTTTAGTGTATAGTAATACCCTTCTGCCTGGCCAATCTCACTGGAACAGTTATTATAAAAAACTTCAGAATTCTAAATAATTCAAGCTTAAAATTCGGAATATACGAAACATGTAAAAGTCGTCAAGAACCGCCACTAAATTCTATACATTCCACAATGTCGGGGTCAGGGTCACGTAAACATGCGACATAGAGCTGTCCATGTAAGAAGCATGAATACTCGAAGTTTATGCCACAAATTTCCAGTGACTGTTCGATTTATCGATATCGACAGTTATCGATAGTCATCGCGAATGTGCGACGCACGGGAAATTGCAGACGTTTAAAATTAAACGGCAAGTCGGTAGGGGTAATCGGGATACGCGGGATTATTACGACTTCTCCTTTGTAGTTTCCTGTCAGAATTGTCGCTTCAAGGACATTTGCCGATTAGCATTTTTCTCTCAATTGAGTGTTTAAGTTTTGTACTTTAATTTTTTTTGTTCAAGACTCGTTTAAAGACTATGGAAACTAAGTGTGTAACTGACGATACATTCATTGTATTCTAAGATATAAGGGGTGTCGAACATCGGCGCATTTCGGGTTCGTCTTGTTCTCAACCGCTCAACTTCCCTTCGGGATTCGTATATTTCCTAACTTTCTAATAATTTACCTTAAGTGTTGTGAAGCCTTACACTTTTATTGACCTGCTATTACTCGTGTCTTAACTCGCAAAACTGGAACAAAAACAACGAATTTAATTTCAATTCAACGGCATGTTAAGTATTTGAACTGAACATTCCACTTACAACAACTTTATCTGAAGAAAAAACACTTCGACCACAGGAGAAATTTGTCAACGTCAACTGGAAGATATGCAAGAATAAGTTTGATCATGTAGATTAGGAATCATTCCTTTCATAAACATACGGTACCTTCGTTAGGAAGCATTCCCACTACATGTGGAAGAAAATTAATCGAAACCAACTGAAACCAGCATGAATACTTCTCAGAATTCTTGCAAAAACACACTATTATTTTTAATCTATTATGTTAATTACGTATCGACAATGTCTTCTTCTTTCTTGAAAATCAGTCACAGCACAAATTCACAGAAACCAACGTTGAATTTAAGTGGAATCAACAGAAACCAATACGAAAATCACTTAGAACTATTCCATAAAATATTAAAAATAAGACGGCTATCGTTTAAGTACGCGATGAAAATTTGTTTCAAATTCTTCCGATCAAAGGCAACAAAAAATCGTTACTCACTGAAACACACAGAAAACCTCTCATAATCTGAAGATAAATAGCTTTTTACTATTGTAACTATAACTATAACTATAAATATAACTATAACTATAACTATAACTATAACTATAACTATAACTATAACTATAACTATAACTATAACTATAACTATAACTATAACTATAACTATAACTATAACTATAACTATAACTATAACTATAACTATAATTATAACTATAACTATAACTATAACTATAACTATAACTATAACTATAACTATAACTATAACTATAACTATAACTATAACTATAACTATAACTATAACTATAACTATAACTATAACTATAACTATAACTATAACTATAACTATAACTATAACTATAACTATAACTATAACTATAACTATAACTATAACTATAACTATAACTATAACTATAACTATAACTATAACTATAACTATAACTATAACTATAACTATAACTATAACTATAACTATAACTATAACTATAACTATAACTATAACTATAACTATAACTATAACTATAACTATAACTATAACTATAACTATAACTATAACTATAACTATAACTATAACTATAACTATAACTATAACTATAACTATAACTATAACTATAACTATAACTATAACTATAACAATAACTATAACAATAACTATAACAATAACTATAACTCTAACTATAACTATAACTATAACTATAACTATAACTATAACTATAACTATAACTATAACTATAATTATAACTATAACTATAACTATAACTATAACTATAACTATAACTATAACTATAACTATAACTATAACTATAACTATAACTATAACTATAACTATAACTATAACTATAACTATAACTATAACTATAACTATAACTATAACTATAACTATAACTATAACTATAACTATAACTATAACTATAACTATAACTATAACTATAACTATAACTATAACTATAACTATAACTATAACTATAACTATAACTATAACTATAACTATAACTATAACTATAACTATAACTATAACTATAACTATAACTATAACTATAACTATAACTATAACTATAACTATAACTATAACTATAACTATAACTATAACTATAACTATAACTATAACTATAACTATAACTATAACTATAACTATAACTATAACTATAACTATAACTATAACTATAACTATAACTATAACTATAACTATAACTATAACTATAACTATAACTATAACTATAACTATAACTATAACTATAACTATAACTATAACTATAACTATAACTATAACTATAACTATAACTATAACTATAACTATAACTATAACTATAACTATAACTATAACTATAACTATAACTATAACTATAACTATAACTATAACTATAACTATAACTATAACTATAACTATAACTATAACTATAACTATAACTATAACTATAACTATAACTATAACTATAACTATAACTATAACTATAACTATAACTATAACTATAACTATAACTATAACTATAACTATAACTATAACTATAACTATAACTATAACTATAACTATAACTATAACTATAACTATAACTATAACTATAACTATAACTATAACTATAACTATAACTATAACTATAACTATAACTATAACTATAACTATAACTATAACTATAACTATAACTATAACTATAACTATAACTATAACTATAACTATCCGTTATCTTGATAACGACACTTTAATTTATTGATTACTTCGCGTAACCCAGTTTCACAGCAACCTTGCAATTCTTGTAACGAAGGGCGAGAAATATCAAGGGTTGGTTTTTAACGTTTTATAACTTTTCCAGCTGTTTTTCGTTATTGCCATGGCATAATGACAATATCGTTTTGTCCTGAACAAAAATTCTCGCAAAACCTAATGGCCAACCATTTTTCGGGTATCTATTTTTTCATACATGCATGATACAAATTGTTTTTCTCGTGAACATGTGACATAAAGCTGTTTCTGCGAGAATATGCATGTTTGAGGTTTAATGTCACCAGTTATCAGAGCTTTTGGCATTATCGAATATCACGCAACTGCGAGGTGCGAAGGTACATACAGACGTTTGAAATTAAATGGTAAATTGGTAGGTAATATCTGGATACACGGAACTTCGAAATTTTCGCTTCAATGACATTAATATTTCATCTGTTTTTTGAGGCAGATCTGCTGCTTCAGCATAATGCAATTGACACTTCGCAACATTATAGTTTTTAATTCAACATTCAACAATTAATTGTAAATCCAGAGATTTGTAGGAATGCAATAGTGCCTATTTAACGAAACAGGAGGAGTAAAAACTACGCGTTTATTTCACCTTCCAACAGAATCATCGCAGCATGAGCAAATGTCAATGATCTAAGTCAGTGTGCATTTTAGAGAAAATTTCTCCAATTTTCTCTTAAAGCAATTTACACATTCAAGAAATTTGGAATAGATATATATTTGGCTTCATCTCCGTGTCTCAGAACGTACTGAATTATCTTTTCCTTCAGTCATGAGCACAACATTCAAAAAGCTTTCATTTTCAGCATAAAAATTAATTTTTCGCATAATTAAAATTCAAAAATTATCAAGTCCAAATCATGACAAGCAACTATATTATTGTGAATGGTCAATCCTTGTTGAAGCGCGAAATTTGACTGATCTGATAAGTCGTTAATATGATTGCTTCCCAAGCACGGTCGACAGAATCATAGACCTTGCCATTTTAAATTTGCTATTTGTCTGTATAAGAGTAAGGATGGGAATTATCGACTGAAATGGCTATCGATAGTTATCGATGATTTCCTTCTACTATCGATAGGTTTTTCATCCTTATATAAGAGCCTGCTTCAGTCGAAGCCGCTCATTTAGGGACGAATGACTGTTTGGGGTTAAAGTCTCTTCAAAAGAAATCATTCAATCAGTTCGAAGCCGCTCATAATAGTTGTAGACAGCGACAACTGCAGTCTTTCCTTAGCAGCAGCAGTAGCAGTGCAGTGGATAGCGGCCACAGCTGTGGCATTGCAATGGATAGTGCACTAGTTGCAGCGGATCTCAGCATCGATAGCAGCTGGGCCAGCTGACGCAGGGACAGCGGATACCAATAGCAGCGTATAGCGGCCAAAACATTGGCATGGCTACGGATAGCGTAGCAGTTGCAGCGGATTTAGCATCGATAGCAGCTGATGCAGTGAGGCACTTAAGTGAAATGCTGTCTCTGTGCGATAGCGGGCACTAGTAAATGCATTCAATGAAAAGTTGACTCATTTTGACAACACATGAGCCGTCTAGTTTTGAGTGTTAAATCAGCTTTTCGCTGTTTATTTTATCACAAGGAATACTTTATCATCACTGTCAGTGATAACGCCAAGATGTGATCGGTATCTTAACCGATATTGAATTGAAAAACAAATTAAAAATGACTGACACGCAAGCAGCCGGGTTTTCTTTCTTGTAAAAGTATTCTACTTCATCCTTGCGGTCGTGGCTTTGCACACAACCCTCCTGTGATTTTTTATTAAATAGATGAATCACATCTTTATTCGGAAATGAAATTTATAAACTAGTTTCATCCTCTTATTAGATTGTATTGAATGTTTTGCCGATTGACTCTAGTCCATTCTGGAGTATATAGATTTTCTACTCATTGATGTGACATGCGACATGCCATTTAAATAAAAATAAGCAGAATAAGGTTAAGTAAAATCAGGTTAGCTTCTAGGGCAACGAATAATGCGATTGTAAGGAGTACCGGTTTCATTGTGCAGTCTCTTTTTTACGCGGACTTCCGCACCGCTAGGAGTAATGAGAAAGGCAAACGGTAGAAATGGCAAGATGTTGGCGTGAGTGAAAAGTATGCCAGGGGAGTGATTTTGTTATATTGAACATGTAGATAGAAAGTTTGTTTTTTATTTATTTATTTGGTAACATGGTAAATGTTACATCGAACATAACATGAAAAGTAAAACAATAGAATTAATGCTAACACACCAATAACAATTTAATCTATATATTTAATCTAGCTGCCTTCAAGTTTCCAGCAGTTTTAGTTCTCTTTTTCCCATTCTTTTTGTTTTTCCTTTGGTTTTCGTTCATATTTTTTATCTTTGCCTTCATCAGCATATTCAATTATTTGTCGATTGTTTTGTTCCTGCAAGAAGTGCAGATGAATTCCTCGTTTTCTTGTAATATGTTATTCGTTAGGCGGCTTTTTATTCCTATAGGGCTTTGCCGCAGAAGCTTCTCAAAATGGCTGTCAAATGTTGACATAATGTTAGTTAAAAATTCTGCTAATCGTGCTCAGCGTCTTTATAACAGGCTAGTTTGGACATTATTTCAGCTTCCCGTCTGTCATTTTTCAAGATTTCAATGCATTCCTTGTGAGTTATTGTGGCAGTTATCACAGAACGGAAGGTCATCTGTGATACGAAAACTGCTATGTGCTCAGTGAATTTCGCAGCGCTCTCTAGGGGTGGAAAGAACGCTTTTTACACGGAAAATAAACAAAATTTATACTACTTTTATCGAAATCAATCAAACACACTGGTATAAATCTGTCGGCGAAAACACTACAGGTTAACCCTGCTAAGCATCTGTAAGAAGGAAAACACATTATTTCTAGGGGCTTGACAACTTTATTTCATGAAAAATATTTCTGTGATGGTTGATATATATATTAATATCTATCATTTATTTATCACATTAACTTCCCAACCATAGCGTATCGGACATGGTGAAACGGTTTGATCAACAAGTAGGCACGAGCGGGGAAGCGTTTTTTTATTTTGTACGGTTGAAGACGAGGCATCTCCAAGCGACAGCAAATAACTTGTAGATTCTTACTAACTAAGCAAATGAAAATCGCAAATTCATGTGTTTCAAGTTGTGAATTGCTTCTAAAATGAATGAATATCAGTAGCAAGGTATGTAGCTTTACCGGATTTATAATTTGAATGCATCTAAATAGTATATTATAAGATGCGATGAATTTTGGTCATCGGTTGTTTTCATAAACAACTTTAGTCTTTGGCATTTTTTTTGCAATATAGCCGGTTGTACTTTTGACATACCGTTTTACTATGTTTCTATACATCAACATCACAACAACGATAATATGACTTCAAAGAGTTTTGATGTAACTAGAGGAGTGTCTGAAAATGCAACGATAAACACTTAGTAACAATGAATACAATCGAATTTTGCTCGTTGCACTAAATTCGTAGCCCAACTAGTGAAGGACTTTCACGCGTTGGGTTGAGCTATCCAGGTTGCAAGATGACACCGGTTGTTTCTTTTTGTTAGGATTACTAATCACCTATTGGGTTACGCAGTGTCTTGCCCCTAGCATTCTTCAAAACAGCTGACTCAGATACCGGCATTAATGATTGTAGAACTGTTCCTTTATTGTTTTTCAGTAATCTACTCCTTTTAACTGTGAAAATAATCAGATTATTAACACGAGTTACATAAAGTGAGAGTCGCATCTTTTGTTTTAAGTCTCTAATTACCATCTCGTTTAGGGTCCTCTTAAAGAATATTCGTATATTACGTAACGTGAAATTTGGCAATTTTCAAAACCCCCAACTAAGAAACGCAAATTTGCATGGTGGTCTTATGCAGTGTAACACTTCGCTGGATACCTTTCCTCACCTCTCCCCTGAGCGCGTTATGTATTATACAAATGTTTCCATATATGAACGAACGCTAGAGGTAAGGCACTATTGATATACAATGGTGATTCGCTTACCGATTGCTCCTTAGTCGGGGGTTTGTTAGTTGGGCCCTCATCCATCTAAAAAGCGCTCTTATGTCAAAATGGAACGACATTCAAATGCATGCAAGAAACCCGAAAAGTGAATAAATAGTAAAATAAATTTTTACTACTCGTACTTGAGTTTATTTGTCATTGATTGTTGATGGTTACCTTTGATTACTCGAAAAAAATGACATTGATTACTTCGGAGTATTCTCAGGTTACGACGCATTTCGAAACCCCTTGAAACGAACCTCCTGGGGTCCTTTCTTAGTGTTCTGTAAGGTTGTCACTTTCGGTTGTCAGCAAAGATACCAGATTTGTCAGCAAAACGATGATTTGTTTTGAATAGCAGGTATGTGCGGTTTTTTTTTTCAAACTCCATCCCGCATAATCAATAACCATAAACGGATGATAATCCATATGGTTCAACGATACCCCATACAGTCGAAACTATATCCCGAACTAGTTGTTAGGCACGTTTTATGGTTATTGATTATGCGGGAAGGTAAACTACATTTTTTTCCTTATGACTTTCTCAAAATGTGTGCAGATTTTTACTGATTTCCCCTGAGCGCGTTATGTATTATACAAATGTTTCCATATATGAACGAACGCTAGAGGTAAGGCACTATTGATATACAATGGTGATTCGCTTACCGGTTGCTCCTTAGTCGGGGGTTTGTTAGTTGGGCCCTCATCCATCTAAAAAGCGCTCTTATGTCAAAATGGAACGACATTCAAATGCATGCAAGAAACCCGAAAAGTGAATAAATAATAAAATAAATTTTTACTACTCGTACTTGAGTTTATTTGTCATTGATTGTTGATGGTTACCTTTGATTACTCGAAAAAAATGACATTGATTACTTCGGAGTATTCTCAGGTTACGACGCATTTCGAAACCCCTTGAAACGAACCTCTTGGGATCCTTTTTTAGTGTTCTGTAAGGTTGTCACTTTCGGTTGTAAGCAAAGATACCAGATTTGTCAGCAAAACGATGATTTGTTTTGAATAGCAGGTATGTGCGGTTTTTTTCAAACTCCATCCCGCATAATCAAT
Source organism: Wyeomyia smithii (assembly GCF_029784165.1). Taxonomy (NCBI): domain Eukaryota; kingdom Metazoa; phylum Arthropoda; class Insecta; order Diptera; family Culicidae; genus Wyeomyia; species Wyeomyia smithii. The sequence goes on along the minus strand of NC_073695.1, from coordinate 160,406,863 downwards.
AACCATAAACGGATGATAATCCATATGGTTTAACGATACCCCATACAGTCGAAACTATATCCCGAACTAGTTGTTAGGCACGTTTTATGGTTATTGATTATGCGGGAAGGTTAACTAAATTTTTTTTCCCTATGACTTTCTCAAAATGTGTGCAGATTTTTACTGATTTCTGCCTACTCGAGCGCATTTTTTCGAATCACGATTAGATTTTTATCAGATTTAAAAAAAAAAGACTGCACAATGAAACCGGTACCTCTTACAATCGCATTATTCGTTGCTCTAGAAGCTAACCTGATTTTAATTAACCTTATTCAGCTTATTTTTATTTAAATGGCATGTCGCATGTCACATCAATGAGTAGAAAATCTATATTCTCCAGAATGGACTAGAGTCAATCGGCAAAACAATTAATATAATCTTATGAGAGGATGAAAATAGTTTATAAATTTCATTTTCGAATAAAAATGTGATTCATTTATTATAAATATTCGGAAAATTTGCGTTAAAAAATCCATCTGTGCCATGATTTTTAAAAACTCAAAGTACTTTCTTTAGTTGAAAATAAAAAACTCACGAGCTGCATTTTAAATTTTAACAATTTTCAAAAATAGCCGTCTATGACACATGGTACAATTGAAAATGGAAGAATTGCAACATTAACGTTTTAAAACGCACGATTTTTCAATAACATTGATTGTTGTTCGTGTTTCAAATCAACATTTGTCGATTACAATACCTTCGTTACACTATTGTAATATGAAAAACTCCACAAATGTGAATAATTGCGAATTTTACCCAAAACGTTTTTGCATCGAACGTAATAGATTGTATTAAACGGGTTAAACTGTTGAAATAACCGTCAATTCTAAACATCGAATAAATTATGCCACATTATACCACTGGCAAAGCGGCATGAACGTACACGACAAATAAATATTGCCCGAGAGCACAGAAAATTCAATTGTCATTTTTCAGTCCTTTTTGTGTGCACTTTCTGTTCGATCATGTACCTGAAGTTGACCTTCCGTTCTGTGCAGTTATCCAACCAGCAGTGTAAATAATATTGTCCCTTTGCGCAGAGTCAAACTCTTCCGAATTTGAATTCAGTTGGACCTCTGTCACTTGAGAACTCAGACATTTCTCCATCGTGAGCTTGGAGAGGTCATCCAAATTCAAAAGCTCAACCTCTGCGTCTTGAGCGCAGTTTGACTTATTACTAAGGTGCAACAGCTGATTCACAGCTGCTGCCTTGTATGTCGCTTTGAATCCGTATACGTCTGGACGATCATTCGTTGAATTAGCCATCCTGATAACTGAAAAGAAATTCTTTAAGGCATCCTGGTTGATAGCACGTGTCCTCAAACTTTCAACGCTCGAGCAGGCAGAAGTCTGTAAGAATCTGCACACATTTTGAGAAAGTCATAGGGAAAAAAATGTAGTTAACCATCCCGCATAATCAATAACTATAAAACGTGCCTAACAACTAGTTCGGGATATAGTTCCGACTGTATGGGGTATCGTTAAACCATATGGATTATCATCCGTTCATGGTTATTAATTATACGGGATGGAGATTTAAAAAAAAACCGCACATACCTGCGAATCAAAACAAATCAGCGTTTTGCTGACAAATCTGGTATCCCTGCTGACAACCGAAAGTGACAACCTTACAGAACACTAAAAAAGGATCTCAAGAGGTTCGTTTCAAGGGGTTTCGAAATGCGTCGTAACCTGAGATTACTCCGAAGTAATCAATGTCATTTTTTTCGAGTAATCAAAGGTAACCATCAACAATCAACGCGCTCAGGGGAGAGGTGGAGGAAAGGTATCCAGCGATGTGTTACACTGCATAATACCACCATGCAAATTTGCGTTACTTAGTTGATGGGGGTTTTGAAAATTGCCAAATTTCACGTTACGTAATATACGAATATTTTTTAAGAGGACTCTAAACGAGATGGTAATTGGAGACTTGAAACAAAAGATGCGACTCTCACTTTATGTAACTCGTGTTAATAATCTGATCATTTTCACAGTTTAAAGGAGTAGCTTCAAACTGAAAAACAATAAAGGAACAGTTCTACAATTATCTATGCCGGTATCTGAGTCAGCTGTTTTAAAGGATGCTAGGGGCAAGACACTGCGTAACCCAATAGGTGATTAGTAATCCTAACAAAAAGAAACAACCGGTGTCATCTTTCATCCTGGATAGCTCAACCCAACGAGTGAAAGTCCTTCACTAGTTGGGCTACGAATTTAGTGCAACGAGCAAAATTCGATTGTATTCATTGTTACTAAGTGTTTATCGTTGCATTTTCAGACACTCCTCTAGTTACATCAAAACTCTTTGAAGTCATATTATCGTCGTTGTGATGTTGGTGTATAGAAACATAGTAAAACGGTATGTCAAAAGTGCAACCGGCTATATTGCAAAAAAAATGCCAAAGACTAAACTTGTTTATTAAAACAACCGATGACCAAAATTCATCGCATCTTATTATATACTATTCCGATGCATTCAAATAATAAATCCGGTAAACCTTGCTACTGATATTCATTCATTTTAGAAGCAATTCACAACTTGAAACACATGAATTTGCGATTTTTATTTTCTTAGTTAGTAAGAATCTATTAACAAGTAGAAAAATTTATTTGCTGTCACTCGGTGATGCTTCGTCTCCAACCGTACAAAACAAAAAAACACTTCTCCGCTCGTGTCTACTTGATGATCAAACCGTTTCACCATGTCCTATCCAGCTTTCCAGGAGCGGTAATGGCGGACAGTGCACGCAGCCCTTTTTGACGTTTTCTGTAGGTCAGGAAATTTTCAATCGCAGTAACGGAGTAGAAAATATCACAACATCGTAACGTAGCGTAGCAACTTCAACAAACAATGGACGTTTTGTTATTTAAATTTTGTCGTGCGCATGCGCGGATCAAAATAAACAAAACTGTTTATTAAAGTTGCTATGCTACGATGCAACATATCTGTGTTTTTCACTTCGTGACTGCGATTAAAAATTTGCTAACCTACAGAAAACGTCAAAATGGACTGCGTGTACTGTCCGCCATTACCGCTCGTGGAAAGCTGGATACGCTATGGTTGGGAAATTAATGTGATAAATAAATGATAGATATTAATATATATATATATATATATATATATATATATATATATATATATATATATATATATATATATATATATATATATATATATATATATATATATATATATATATATATATATATATATATATATATATATATATATAAATATATATATATATATATATATATATATTTTTTTTTTTTTTTTTTTTTTTGTTTCAGGTGGAGGGGAAATTTGCATCCAAACCCCTGAGGCGACCAACCTCAGGGAGTGTGGGGTTGGTTTGAATCAGTGACCGGACCCACTAAAACCCCTCCAGTCTCCAGCCCATAATACTCCCCGGGACCACCGCTAGGTATTGCTTCGGGGAGCGGCTTTTGCGCTCTGTGCACCCTCTTGGTTCTATAGATCTCTTTGCTAAGTTAGCTAACTAACCTGGAGACTGGCCGTTAGCTAACACTGGCGTGTCGGTGGTCAACCTGTCGCCTGTTTTGCAATTCTAAAACTATTTGAGAGGCGGCTGTACAAACCGCCCTCCAAATGTTTGGGTCTTTACACATCCTCCGAACTAGGTTGTCCGGAGTGGTGTCAGGCCCGCTCACTACCATCATGTCGCTCCGCGCATGCACAAAACGAGGGCACACGAAGAAGACATGCTCAGCAGTTTCTTCCGCATCCTCACACTCGGGACACATGGGGGACCCCGCATGCCCGAATCTGTGTAGATACTGCCTGAAGCAACCATGACCTGACAGAATCTGTGTCAAGTGGAAGTTAACTTCTCCATGGCGCCTCCCGACCCATCCGGATACGTCCGGAATAAGTCGATGCGTCCATCTACCCTTTGCGGAATTGGACCATTCCTGCTGCCATCTGATCATCGAGAATGACCTTCTGGTGCCTCGTATACCCCTTGTGTCACGTTGATCGAAGCATTCTACGTCCTCCTTAATGGCTATGCTGATAGGCATCATGCCGAACAGGACGCAGATTGCGTCGTATGACACTGTACGGTACGCGCTCACAACCCTCAGGCACATGAGCCTGTAGGTACTTTCCAGTTTTCGACGATGACTTTTGGTACCTAACGCTTTGGACCACGCTGGCCCACCATACCTAAGTATGGACGAAACCACGCTGGCAAGAAGTTTACGCTTGCTGCCATATACCGCTGTGCTATTGGACATCATTCGAGATAGTCCTGCAGCGGCCGTTGAAGCCCTCTTACAGGCATAGTCGACGTGACTCTTAAATGTGAGCTTATCGTCAACCATAACCCCCAAGAGCTTCAAGGAACGCCTTGAGGTAATGGTGCAGTCACCGACTCTGACCACCGCCTGTTGCTCTAATTTGCGGTTGTTCACAACCGTAACCTCCGTTTTATGGTGCGCACAAAAAAAAAAAAAAAAAAAAAAAAAAAAAAAAATATATATATATATATATATATATATATATATATATATATATATATATATATATATATATATATATATATAAATATATATATATATATATATATATATATATATATATATATATATATATATATATATATATATATATATATATATATATATATATATATATATATATATATATATATATATATATATATATATATATCAACCAATATCGTGTTATATTACCAAAATATTTTTCATGAAATTAACTTGTCAAGCCCCTAGAAATAATGTGATATCCTTCTTACAGATGCTTAGCAGGGTCAACCTGTAGTGTTTTCGCCGACAGATTTATACCAGTGTGTTTGATTGATTTCGATAAAAGTAGTATAAATTCTGTTTATTTTCCGTGTAAAAAACGTTCTTTCCACCCCTAGGAAGCGCTGCAAAATTCACTGAGCACTTAGCAGTTTTCGTATCACAGATTACCTTCCGTTCTGTGACACTACGCGTATCTTTTCATTACTTTTAACCGGTTTATTATTTATCAAAAAAATTACCAATTGTAGCAAAGAAAACTTTCTTATTTCTATCCTTCTTACTGCTGGTGGTCGACTGTGTTCTGTAATTATACGTCAAGCTACGTTTGACAAGTTAAAATGAGAATGCGATTTTCTTGATGAGCGGTAGTTGGATTCTGTAGAAGCAAAAATTCAAATTCAAATCAAATCTAATCGAACTAATCAAGTTGTAATCAGAAGCTGGTTTTCCCGGTTTTTTGATGGCGATCACCTTCACTTGCCTCCAATCCTGCGGTACAATGTTTTGCTCCAGAAACTTATTGAACAAGTTCAACAAGCGCCTCTTGGCAGTGCCGGGTAGATTCTTCAACAAGTTGAATTTGATTCTATCTAACCCAGGCGCGTTATTGTTACAGGACAGGAGGGCAACTGAAAATTCTGCCATCGTGACAGGTGATTCTATCGCGACGACGCATAGCGAACAAAGTTTTGCGCAGGAACAGAGTCCGGACATACTTTCCTGGTAAAATCAAATATTCACCGACTTGAAGACTCCTCGCTTTCGTTGACCGTTATACGATTTCGCATTTTTCGGGCTGTGTTCCAAAGAGTGCTCATCGATGTCTCCCTCGACGTCTCGTTTACGAACTGACGCCAGTAACTGCGTTTCTTTTCTTTAGTCAAGCTTTTAAACTTGGTATCAAGCTCCGAATAACCTTCATAAGTCGTCGGACTTGTCTGTATCCCGGAAGGTCATATACGCATCGGATCTTTGCGTGTAGACATCGGAGCACTCTCTGTCCCACCACGGAGTAGGAGGCCGTTCTTTGATTGTTACGCCGGGATATTTTTTCGTTTGGGCTTGTAACGCGGCGTCGAGAATCAAGCCTGCGAGGAGGTTGTATTCTTCAAGTGGTGAAAGATGTTGAATCGACTCGACAGTTTCTGAAACCATTTCCTCGTATAACTTTCAATCGATATTCTGTGTGAGGTCATACGGAATATCAATTGGTCGCGTGCGAGTTGACCCGTTAGTAACTGAAATTAGAATAGGTAAATGGTCGCTACCGTGGGGATCAAGGATTACCTTCCATGTGCAATCCAACCGTAACGACGTTGAACAGAGGGATAGATCCAAGGCACTTGGACGTGCTGGAGGTTTCGGAACGCGTGTCATTTCACCGTTGTTCAAAATAGTCATGTCGAAGTCATCGCAAAGGTTATAGATCAAAGAGGAGTGGTTATCATTGTAAGGGGAACCCCAAGCCACGCCATGAGAGTTGAAATCTCCCAAAATCTAACGTGGTGAGGGGAGAAGTTCTATTAAATCAAAGAGCAACCGTTGCCCAACCTGTGCTCTGGGAGGAATATATATTGAGGCAATATAAAGCTCTTTACCTTGTATTGTCATTTGACATGCGACAACTTCGATGCCTGGAATCGATGGAAGGTTAAAACGATAGGAAGAATAGCACTTCTTAATCCCTAGAAGTACACCTCCATATGGGGTGTCTCGATCAAGGCGAATAATATTAAAATCTTGGAAGTTGAGATATTCGAAGTAAGCCAAGTTTCACAAAGGGAAACGCTAATAACCGATGAAAAAATGCTTTTTCGTGCAACTTTAGCCTCCTAGTAAAAATGTTTGCACTGAAATCACAAAACGAAGCAAAGTAAATAAAGGCACGGTGTGCGCTAAGTAATTCCAATATCTCGGTTTTGACAGTCAAAAGGTGCATTTGGTGATACTCATTGTTGCAAAAAATAATTATAGTAATACATCACTAACGACCGAGAGGAGGGCTCTTGTTTCATCTCACCCCGCATTTCAGCTTGACCCGGTGTACCTTAGTGAAAAATGAGATCATACTATTGAATCGTTGCTGGTCTTCACATATTGTATATGTTTCAGGGTCAAATGATCGATAATAGTACTTTTTCTTTGCTAAAACTTCAGTGCCACAAGATAGTTTATAGAAGGCGTCCCAATCACAAATTCAACAGAATACTAAGGATTAATATATAAAATATAATGTGTTGACTTAGTAACTTTAACTCAATTTTTCTTTTTTCTCATCCATATACCTTCAGATTCCATAGCAAATTTTTTTGAAAATCACTGGAGGGAAAACAATATTTCTAAACCAGCCAAGTGAGTAGTATAAATACATAAAAATCATGAATATCTCCTAAAGTACTCATATTTATGCTGCAACATGCAGATCTAGTAACTATTTTCGGCTAGCACAAAGTTACTTGTTCGTGAGTCCTAATAGTAATATTGATTTACGTGGTAGTGTATGTACAGGAATGAATAGTACGTGTGATATGAACTGGGAAACAATGCAAAAAATGGTAAGTTTAAATATCACAAACGCTTTCGCTTAGATCTATTGTGATATTGCCCAGGTGTTTTCTGTACTCCGCACTTCAAATTATTAGCAGTAACACTATTGAAGCAAGGGATACGCTTATCATTCATATCAGTGCTTGTGTGTAGTTACCTTTCCGTTTCAAGCTTACTGCTCTACTATACCGAGCCTCTGTCCATCCTAACAATATCGCCTAGTTACAATTCCCTGGAGAGAACTTTCATATGTTACTCACACCAGTTTTATTATAATGGGGACTTATTTTTGTTAGAAGGAGAGTCATCAGGGGTACTGTAGAATCCAGATTGAAGGAAGGATACGTGGTGTGGAGCCTGAAAACAAACCCATGCTTAAAGTCCTTTGACAACCAAATGGCCTGATTCTACTGAAATTCGAACCCACGACCACCCGCTTACCAAAGCGGACTCTGTAACCTTACAGTAAAAATCTCAGTTTCTGACTTGATTTTTTTGTATGTTGTTTAAAGGATTTAATCTAAAAACTATGGAAAAATATCACTTTTTTGCGATGTTTATTGGGCTCTGTGAGTCAAATAACTGAATGCGATGCTGAACCAAACCACGTAAAATATTCAAACTTAACCCTACTAAAATAAAATATATCTGGAAAAGTGTGGGATTCGAATAGAATTGCAAAAAGTGCAAAAGAGTGGTTTCGTAGCTTAATAAAGTTATTTTTTTTATAAATCACATTTGGGCAACCTGAAAACAATTTTTTGAAAAATTCGAAATGTTCTACAAAAATACTATAAATAACATTATCTTTAAATTCAGGGTTGGAGCCCCTTGACTTTTGCAGCATCGATTTTTTTGGACAGCCTACTACATATATAGCTGCTTCTTAATCAGGGTAACGGGGGTATTTTGGTCCACCTACGCACAGTGGGGCAAATTGGTCCGTTGGCGCGACAAAACCTCATCTTCGGCAATGTTGTTCACCATAAAAACATCTTTTTGAAAAATGTATTCAGGCAGCTTTAATTTTTTTTCTACAGATGGCGCTGACATCTATCTACTGAATATGTGGTGCTAGCCATTTTGTTTCTTCGGGAAAGTTGTTTATATCATCAATTGACATAAAGTTGTCGAACATATTACAACTGTAGGACGGACCTTTAACGAGATAAATTTATTTTCATTATTCATAAACCCAAAATTTCAGTAATGAATCATAGCTAGGACTTAAGTACATATATTTCAATTTCAGATATATTCAAATTTCCGAGTCATCATGAAATGTATTATTGGAAGTTTGTAGTTGCCTTTGTATAATTTTTGCCAACCTATGATGTGTCATCATTTTTGAGAGAGAATATAAAATATAATTTAACTAGTTGAACGTTCCCGGCGATTCTCGGGATCAAAAGTTTCAAGATTAGGAATCATTTTTTATAATTCATTGCACTATTAGCACAACTCACTTCAAAAATATTTTACATCTTATACGTCCAACATCACTTCAAGTACTTTAACATTCTGAGAACGCACAGAACGGAAATACCCATATTGGATTGCATTTTGTGATTTGGGGATGTTTTACAGAAACTGGAAGTCGCATTTCGGATTTAAAAATGACGTATGGAGTTCGAAAGTTTCGGAAGTTTTGAAATGGTTGGCCAAATATCACTTTGGATTATTTTCCTGAAACCAGAAGTCGTTATTTCGGAAAATGTTATGTGAGGTCATGCCCGTTCCGAATATACCACACTCGGGTGATAACCGGATATTCGGCAACCGTTCACAGTAAAACCTCTTTTTATGTAACTTTTAGAAGAAAGAAATCAAAGTAAGAAGAATTTAGCGTGACCATTCATGCTTAGTTCTCCTCTAAAATCATATCTACAGATAACATGTGAATTTTTATAACGAAAATGTTTGTTGGTGTCCAAAGAACACGTCTGAGAAGAAGTTAACGTTTCAATCCACATAACTACGTAGAAATTAAAAAAAAAGATTAAACCAATGAAATGCGGCCTTTCCTCCAGCCAATTGTCCCAAGATCTAGTTTTGGTAAAAGTAAAAAAGTATTTCGAATACCCTAATGTGTTACTATTCACAAAACTACGAGAACATTAGAAATGTAATTTTTTTCTGCTCGACTCGCACCGAATTAAAACATAAATTCTTCCGCAGAAAAATATTTGCAGATGTTGAAGGAACAACGAACATTTTATTAAAAAAAAAAATAATTTACAGGCGAATTGAGCTCATGCTCAAAAAGTCATGTATTATATGTATAATATATATAAATTTTAAAAAGAGTATTTTAATGTGTTTTTCTGTATAAACCTTAACATTAAAAAACATTTCAATGAAGAACAATTACATATCATAGCTTTGAATTTCGATTCAGAGGAAAATTGAGTTCAAATATTTATGATTTGGCTTGTTCAACGTAGTGTTGTGAATAATATCTCAATTTTCAGTAATCAAAAATCTATTATTTTTCCTCAAAAGTCTTTCCTGAACATAAGCAAACATTTTAACGGAAAAAAATCATATATCATACCTGTGAATTGAGATTTAGAGACAAATTGAGCCAAAATATTCATGATATTGCATGTTTTACTTAGTTTTGTGAATAATATCTCTATTTTCAGTTATCAGATAACTATTTTTTATCTCGAATGTCATTCCTGAATATCAACGAACATTTTATTGAAAAAAAAAATCACGTGTCATCGCTTTGAATTCTGATTTAGAGACAAATTGAACCTAAAAAATTATGGTTTTGCATTGTTCTTGTGGTTTTGTGGAAAATATTTAAATTTCAAATAATCAGATAGGGTATCGAACGTCTTCGTCAGGGGTTTTCTTCGGCCCTCTTTTGCATAAGATTGCTGCAGAAAAACTGCCGAAGAAAACCACTGACGAAGACGTTCGATACCCTACCTATTATTTTTCCCTCAAATAGGGTATCGAACGTCTTCGTCAGTGGTTTTCTTCGGCAGGTTTTCTGCAGCAATCTTATGCAAAAACCTGCCGATGAAAACCACTGACGAAGACGTTCGATACTCTATCTTTCCTAAACACAACGAACATTTTATTATAATAAAAATCACAGATCGCTGCTTCGAGTTTTGATTTAGAGGCAAATTCAGCATAAAAGTCATGATTTTGTATGTTTCACGTAGTTTTGTGAATAATATCTCGAGTTTTAGTAATCAGATACCTGTTATTTTTTCTCAAATGTCTTTCTTAAACATCAAACACCATTTTAATGAAAAACAGAATCACATGTAATCGCTTTGAATCGCTTTTTTCACTTAGTTTTCTGAATAATATCTCAGGTTTTAGTGATCAGATACTAATTATTTTTCCTCAAATGTCTTTCCTGAACATTAACAAACATTTTTGTGAAAAAAGAATCATTTGTCATCGCTTTGAATTTTGATTTAGAGGCAAATTTAGCACAGAAAGTCATAATTTTGCATGTTTTACGCAGCTTCGTGAATAATATCTCAAGTTTTAGTAATTAGATACCTATTATTTTTTCTTAAATGTCTTTCTTAAACATCAACGAACATTTTAATGAAAAAAGAATCACCTGTCATCGCTTTGAATTCAGATTTGGAGACGAATTATGTACAAAAAGTCACAATTTTGCATGTTTTACGTAGTTTTGTGAATAATATCTCAAATTTTAGTGATCAGATACTAATTATTTTTCCTCAAATGTCCTTCCTGAACATTAACAAACATTTTAGTGAAAAAAGAACCATATATCATCGCTTTGAGTTTTATTAAATAGATACCTATTATTTTTTCTCAAATGTCTTTCCTGTACATCATCGAACATTTTCATGTTGAAAAACCTACATGTCACCGCTTATTATTTTTGTATTAGAACGATTCAAAATGATAATGATTACTGTACACCTCAGAGGCTGAGGGAATAATATCAATAAGATCAAGTGTTACGGAATTCCATTTTTATATAGTAGATGTTATTGTTTGTGACAAAATATTTCAAATAGGAACATTGTTCAATTAAACATAAGTTGGTCATGTTCCCTTTCTAAGAGCTCCTCTTGTTATATTTTATCCCGTTTGGCATAGATACTAAACGCTTACTTTTGTTTAAGACACTGTTTATTCAATAACAAACTATTTCCTAGTACTAATAATTATTTCTGAGGGGACTTCATACTACTGGACGTCAGCTTTGAAAGACCCCCGAACACAATTATGGTCGTGTTGCATGCACCGGCATTTAGCAAAGCCTATTGTAGGACAAACATCGATACGGACCCTGCTGATTAACGATTTTTTACATGAATTGACATGAAAACAATCGTTGCGAAAATCGAATTACTCGGTAAGTCGCAACTAGTAGCAGCTGATTTTTGGTTTAGTACTAGCCAATACCTTGTATTTTATTACAATAATAGTGTCATAGCAGAGCAACGTAGAACTTTATGTTTTTCATATTGCCGAAAATGAGGAGAAATTACAAAAAAATTGTTTTACATACTATGCCTCCTTCGAACCTATTTTCAACAAAACCTTCTTAATATCACATTACGTTTTAGTTTATACTCTATTTTATGAGGATCATATGAGTTAGCTAATTAATTTCTATGTATTTGCATGCCCTACTGGAAAATATCTGTGAAAATTTTTTCTTTCATTTTACAAGCCTTGTAAATCCTCACCATCCCAATATTATAGCACGTTTTCTAAATTATTTTTCAAAGTAAATTATCATGATTTCCAGTCGATAACATGTCTACTGCAAGTAGAAAATAAAATGAGGCATGAAAACTGAATTTCGTTTTTTTGAGTTTTGTCGGGACTTTTCTGGGTTCTGCCCCACAGTGCTACGTACGTGTGAGAACATTTACGCAATTTCTTTGAAGAATTTAATATTTAGAGAACTATGTATGAACCATTGAAATAACATATCTATGATTCATAACACACCATAGTTTTCGGCAAAATAATGACTCACACATATTTAAAATCATGCTTGACTCGAGTCGATTCAAGTGAAAATGGTAATATTAAAGCCAATTTCAGAAAGCTATTGTAACAAATAGGTACACTACCCGTCATAAGTTTGGAATCGCTTTACTGAGTATTGCAACACCCAGTTTGAATATTGCAACACCCCGAAAAGTTTGGCATCACTTAAAGTGGGCAGATTTATGTGACTCTATCTTTTGAATCTGGAAACCTAAAGAGTTGTGATCTTCTGCAAAGTTGCTCAGGAGGACAAGGGCTTGTAACTGGCAGACAGTATAGTGCGAAATTCAACCGCAACGCCGCGCCAGTGTGCATGTAGGTTTGAGTGTTTTGAACGTTATTTAGCTCAATAATCCCGCCATTTAGAGAGTTGCGATTTTCAGCAAAGTTACTCAGAAGGTCAAGGGCTTGTAACTGGCGGCAGGAAAGTATGAAATTCAGCCGCAACCCAGCGCTGTTGTGCATATAGTTTTGAGCATTTCGAATTCAGTTTAGCTCAATAATCCCATCATTTAAAGAGTTGCGATTTTCAGCAAACTTACTCAAATGATCAAGAGTTTCTGTTTGGCTAACAGTTTACTTCGGAATTTTTCTTCAGTGTGCTGCTAGTGTGCATAAAGTTTTTAGTGTTTTCAACTTACTCTATCTTAAACTCTGTTTAAATAGTTGCAATATTCAGTAACACAGTAACACTTTTTATTTACGCAATTTTATAGGCAATGATTGTTTACACATGACGAAGTTAAACCAATTTGAATGTTGACAATTTGATCACTCCACACAATACGTAAGGTTGTGTGTATCTATACCTATAAAAATGCAGTCCGGTCTGTCTGTCTGTCTGATCAATATAGGCTCGGAAACTACCGTACCGATCGACGTGAAAATTTGTAGGTAGAAGTTTTAGGGGCCAAGAAAGGTTCCTATGAAGATTTGGGCCCCTCCCTCTCCTGGAAGGGAGGGGTCCCATACAAACGAAACACAAATTTCTGCACATCTCAAAAACTAACCAAGCAAATGGAACCAAATTTGGCATGTGGGTGTTTTTAGAAGTAACAAATATGTCCATAGTGGTTCGACACCCCTCCCTCTTCTGGAAGGGAGGGGTTCCATACAAATGAAACACAAATTTCTCCACATCTCGAGAACTAACCAAGCAAAAAGAACCAAATTTGGTAGGTGGATGTTTTTAAGGGTAACAAATATATCTATAATGGTTTGACATCCCTCCCCCTTCTACAAGGGAGGGGTCCCATACAAATGAAACACAAATTCCCCACAGCTCGAGAACCAATCGACCAAATACAACCAAATTTGGTATGTGAATGTTTTTAGAGATAACAAATATGTCCATAATGGTTTGACTCCCCTCCCTGTTCTGTGAGGAAGGGGTTCCATACAAATGAAACACAATTTCCTGCTATCTCGAGAACTAACCTACTAAATGGAACCAAATTTGGCAGATGAATGTTTTTAGGGGCAACAAATATATCTATAATGATTTGACACCCCTCCCTCTGCTATTAGGGAGGGGTCCCATACAAATAAAACTCAAATTTCGCACAGCGCGTGAACCAATCAAGCAAATATAATTAGATTTGGCAAGTGAATGTTTTTAGGTGTAACAACCATGTCCATAATGTTTCGACACCCTTCCTTCTTCTGGCATGTCTCCAAATACCATTTCAAAGTCTAAGGTGGCGACTTTCGGCTTCTGAAAAACAGCGGCAAATGACCAAATACCATCCAATATGGGTATTTCCGGAATTGTGATGATGCACTGAAGCCACAAATCGACCTCAGATCGACCGAATTGTAAGATGGCGACTTCCGGTGTCTGGAAAACCGCCGAAAATGACCAAATACCACCTAATATGGATGTTTTTAACCAGAATGACGCTCAGAGCCCAAAGACTGTCCCCTAATGCCATTCAAAAATTCAAGATGGCGACTTCCGGTTTCTGAAAAACAGCGGCAAATGATCAAATACCACCCAATATGCGTATTTCCGGAATTATTACGACGTACTGAAGCCACAAATCGACCTCAGACAACATTTTGAATTGGAAGATGGCAACTTCCGGTGTCTGGAAAACAGCCGAAAATGACCAAATACCACCCAACAAGAGCGTTTATTCAACCAGATTGACGCACGAAGGCCAGAAATTGTTCCCAAATGCCATTTCGAAGTCTAAGATTGCGACTTCCGGTTTCCGAAAAACAGCGGCAAATGACCAAATACCACCCAATATGCGTATTTACGGAACATACGGTTATGATACACTGAAGCCACAAATCGACTTATCAACCTCAGACAACATTTTGAATTGTGAGATGGCGACTTCCGGTGTCTGGAAAACAGCCGAAAAGCGTTTCTTCAACCAGATCGACGCTTAGAGGCCAAAAATTGCCTCCTAATGCCATTTCATTTTGAAATTCAAGATGGCGTCTTCCGGTTTCGGAAAAACAGCGGCAAATGACCAAATACCACCCAATATGGGTATTTCCGGGATTGTTATGATGCACTGAAGCCACAAATCGACCTCAGACAACATTTTGAATTGTAAGATGGCGACTTCCGGTGTCTGGAAAACAGCCAAAAATGACAAAATGCCACCCAATATGAGTGTTCCTTTAACCAGAATGACGCTCAGGGGTCAGAAATTGTCTCCAAATGCCATTTTAAAATCCAAGATGGCGAATATCACTACATATGGATATTTCTGTAATCGAAATGATGCATAGAAGCCAAGCATTGACCCTGGACACCATTTTGAATTCGAAGATGGCCACTTTCAGTTTCTAAAAAACAACGAAAATAACTGAAATGCATTCAATATATTTTCGGAATAGAGACTGTACAAAAGCCAAACGTCGAGGATGTTGTCATTCCAATAAAACCAATCATTTCACATGATATAAACAAATCGCAAGGAATCAATGAATTTGAAATGTTTAAAATTATTAAACAATAAAATAGGCGAGACGAAATTTGCCGGGTCAGCTAGTTTATTATAAAGAAGTGCCTTCATTTGAAAAGGTTATAACATGTAGCATGCGACTGTGTTGGTATGTTGGCAGTTTGATCACCAGCATTCACAATCCGTTTTACAATGGGGAAAATTGACGATATCGCGACTAAATTGATTACCTCGGCTGCAAACAGTTGCAGTAGACATGCCTCTAATCCGATGTTGAAGGATTTGTACACCAAAGAGGGCATTTAATATTACTTTCCGCTGCAAGCTGAAGACCGAACACGCAACGCCGTCGACTTACATGCAAGCCGAGTGGTTGTGGCTTCAGTACATGGTGCGTAACGCACCGTGCGTTCGGAAGGCGCGTGTAAGCCCCATTCAACGAGCAGACACCCTAAATGTATACACGAAGTCAAAACACTCGCCCTGGTGGTTGCCAAAGATGTGAAAGCCGTGTTTCAATTAGAGCACTGGGTGTTTTTGATTTGTGTTGACAGTGAATTGTAATGAAAATAGAATGCGTCGTTATACTGTATTTCGACATGCTTGACCAGAGCTGGTGGCACTAGCCGAAGACCTTTGTGGGTGGTAATAATCACGCGATAAGTTTAAGTCTACACAGTACCAATATATGAAATTTACAACTAGTACAAATTAAAACACATAACGATTTCTAGCACTTAAAGTGAAAAACATATACAATTTCACACCGTTAATAATGCACAATACAGAATCGTTTTAATCCATGTAAATTTGTACGTTAATTGATATAAACTTAAAACTTTGAATATAAATATGCATGCGAATTCACAATATATTCATTTACTTTGCATGTGAATATAATGCCGCACGGAATATTACATGGTTTCAAATGCTCCATTTATGTGCATTTAAAGAAATGTAATTTTTTTTTACTGTGTAAATATGAAAAACTGCATGCACCCTAGCGCAACATAGCGGGGTAATTCAGTATTTAATTGTCTACCATGTAGAAGCCTTTAGCCTCCTGAACAAGTTCGCTGGACACCGCAACTTTCTAGCTGGTCGGAATCGTTAGATTAGTTAAGTTCAAACCACGACACATGTGTGCCCACTAGCACCACATAGCGGTGAAATTTCACACTGAATTGGCTACCATACAGTAGCCTTTGACCTTCTAAACAAGTTTGCTGAAAACCGTACCTTTCTAGGTTGTCAAAAACACGAGATATCCGCCTATTCCAGGTGATGCTAAACTTTTCGGGAGGTGTTGCAATACTCAAACTGGGTGTTGCAATACTCAATAAAGCGATTCCAAACTTATAACGGGTCAATAAGGTATATTACAAACGAGTGGCAGATACGATTTCAATATACGATCAGAGCTGGCGAGTAAAAAGTTGTGACGTCACAACAATCGTTTACGTTCGGCATTCAGTGCGGATATTCGACAAATTGTTCTTTTTTAGAGTTTTTAACGTTCTACGGTTACCAAAAAACGCGATTGCCATCGTGTTCAGTTAAACTTGGTGGTGTTTCTGTCGGGTACCGAATCTTCTCGCAAACTTTTATGTTTGCTCACAACATTTCCGCGCGGAGGATTTTGAAAATAGGTTCCAGGCCGATTCCCGGCGTATTTTAGCATCGGAAGGTAATGAATCAGAAGGTAATGTATCAATCTGTCCAAAAGTAATTATTTACGTTTCAGCCGTTCCAACAATTTTTACATTTCTGATCGGTGAATCTTTATCACGGACGGTGTGAGCCAGATTCGCGCTGGTGGCAGGCAACACGAGGCAAATGCACCAGCTGAAGAATGCGCTCCTTCGGTCGAGCAGGTCAAAGCACCGGCGAGAACGTTTTTTCGACTGGGGCTGGCGATGACTTGTTGGATGAAGCGAGTCAACCAATGACTGAGTGCTCTACTTACGACGATATTCAACCACAGATCAATTGTCAAAAAGAAACTAAAAAACTCAAAGACCCACGATCCATCGTTGATCGCAAGAGGTTGAAAATACAAAATATTCAGGCATAGGCATTAAAAGTAATTTACAAGAGAATACGTTATCGTTTACGTCGGTCAATTTCAAAAGATTTCGTAATCTGTGACAATATCTGGGATACACATGTTGTTTCTGATATTATCATCGAACAAAAATGTAATGCACTCCATACGATTTACGATCCATATTTCAAACAAAATTCATACATGTTGCCGCGCCAACCTGTGTATAATTGGTTGTTGTGACGTCACGGTCTCAGCACGCGAAAACTGTTACTATCTAACACTTGCAACCACGCTCATCTGCCGCTCCTTCGTATATACCTTATTGATGACGGGTAATGTATGTATGCTTTTGAAACAATCCATTGTTGTAGTAACATCAATAAAATACCAAGATAAAATACATAGTTGTTTGAGGCATGGTCGAAACAAGTTCGTCATTGTCCAAATTAAACATATCTTGGTCATGTCACCCAACCAAGCTTTGGCAGCTCTTTGTTCACCGTTCGATTGTTGTGCGCTCGACGGAGAAGCTGCTTGTAGCGATTTGCAGGTAATTATTTCCTAATTTGGTCCCCGTGGTTCTGTGGTTAGCGATGTCGGTTGGCTAGCTCTCCCACACGGTTGTGATATCGGGTTCGATTCCCGATCAGGTTCGAGGAACTTTTCGAGCTGGAAATTTTCTCGACTCAGCACTGGGGCACGATGTATCGTTGTACTTATCCTACAACATGCAAAATGTGCCGAAAACAATATCGATAACGAATTCTCTCAACTAATCTAGTTGATCGAGACCGCATTAGCCCCCAGGCTAGCGTGCGATATTGTTTTTATTTCCTAATTTATTACATTTAATGATTTGAAACTGGCACGAAACACCTGCAAAATGACTATAAGCTCGTTTTTTTCGTTTTCAGATGCCTAAAATTGCGAAAACTTCAAGGCTGAAAAATGTCTTCCTCGAATCCACTATTTCTACTCTGAAAATATCGATGATGATCTGAAATATGATTATTCTGAAATATGTTAAATATAGAGAATTCGTAGAAATTTCAATATTTTTGGGATACTCGTTAAGGACACCTGACCATTTATATTTCTGCTTTTTATTGAATATAAGCAAACATACAGGCGATATGCGATTACTTATCACATCAGTATCCATCTTTTGTCGAGCTTAGTAGCCGCAAGGTTACAGAGTCCGCTTTGACAAGCGAATGGTGATAGGTTCGAATCTTAGTAGAACCAAACCATTCGTTCGCAAAAAGGACTTTAAGTATGGGTTTATTCTCAGGCTCTTCCACACAAAATCTTCTCTCCAGATTTAATAACCTCTCGTCTAAAGCTTCGATGATATCATAGACTATAGCACGTCTACGCTATTAGAGTGATAGCTTGCAGGAGTATATGATAGAATCGATAAGGAAGAAAGTAGGTTACTAAATCTGAATGAGAAGACAAAAAGTATTATAACTTCCCTCCAGATAACCACTGATCTAAAGCTTCGATAATATCATAGACTATAGCACGTTATATGCTTTTAGAGTGATAGCCTGCAGGAGGATATGATAAGGTCGATAAGGAAGGTAGTAGGTTACCAAGTCTGAAGGAAAAGACAAAAAGCACTATAACACGGGGCAGGTTACTTCTCAATAAGTAGCACTGAAAAATGGTAAAAAAAACAGAAATGTGCAAACAGCAAAAACGTCCGGACAATGCCACAAAAGATCAAACAACTACTGGTCACAGTGGGGTCCACAAAAAAAATCCATCTTTTTACGCACCATAATGACGAGTGCTATAATGCGTGTTCGTAGTTTCCGAATCTCTCTGCTTACGTCAATTTCGTGATTTCTGGGGTTTTGGCAACACTAATGTTGCCAGATTTATTGCTTTCCTTGCGAAATACCCGAAGAGTCAAACTGACGTAAGCAGAATTGTTAAAAGGGTAGATAACACACAATTTACATTTTAAACAAATTTCTAACAAATAAATAGTTCAATTAGTCGAAATAAACTATTCGATTTTGAAAAATATATGACTTTATCAAACAACAAAAACCACCTAACACAAAAATTTATGATCAATTAGAAGAAACTATTATTGATCAATGAATATATGAACTGTAGCGGGCCTGAAAGCCACACTCTTAAATCTGCGGCTCCGCTCCCCGTATCTTCAAGCAAGTGGCTTAAGCGCCACCTCGAAGAGGACCACTTGCCTGTCTTGGCTTGCCCGGCCAGAAACTCCGCCTCAGGGCGGGCCAGGGTAATAAACCGGGGGAAACGAAAAGGCAGAGGCACTACACTAAGGTACTCAGTCTCAACTTTCGATCCGAAACTCAACGTGAAATTACCGCAGAAATTCGCGAAAAAACTCCCTAAACCTCAAAACTCCGAGCTCGTGATTCTCCTCACTGGACCAATTCTGAACGATCAGATTGCTGCCCAGTTTAGCGAAACCAGAGTGCGGGGACTGTATTCCCAAGCAGTTCACTTGGAGTACCCAAAATACACAAGACTGGAAACGATCGCGAGACGTGAGACACCTTTGCATCACCTAAATTACACTAAACATTACTTCAAACAGGGAAACGCACTATATTACTGTTACAATTATATTTACAAGCATGCTTCGTTTTACTACTAACTAAATTTTGGCCATCTATAACTAGCTCACTAACCTATCGTGTGCGTGGGTGTACTCTATTGGCTATGCCATAAAGCTATCTTTCAAAGGGGGTCTTGGCTGAACTTTACTCTGCGCAGAGATTTATTTCTAGCGTACTCACTCTTACGGCGGCTACTCACACCTCTCCTTTCTATCCGTTGTTAGCATCCAACGGTACTTAGCGGCGATCTACTGCAAACGGCATCCAACAGCAATCACCGCACCATCCGGGTACGGTCGTGTTTTAGCGATGGCGACGGTTCTATATTGGCTGCATATGCCGATCAGTCCGATCAGCGACTCAGCATGGGCCGCCCTAGTGTGCGGCGGCTGGTAGAATGGGCCTTGTCCTGGCTGACGGCGTGTCCCAGAAGTGTGCGGTAGAAGGGTGGATGCACATCCCTGTCATGAACGTCATCCCCATACATTTCGCTTGAAGTAGTTTTTCTCTGGCTCTCTGGCTCGATTATACGTCAAAAGGCTGTCAGTGCTTGTGAAACAGCCGATTAAGCACTGTCCATGCGAGATCAACTATTGCTGCAAGTGGTGTGAAGAAATGCAGAAAGCGAAAAACGATTGTTTTGTTTTGAACGTTACATGGATTTTGTGCAGGACATAAATGGTCACGCTCAAACATGTTTCAACACGTTCCGGATAGCCCTACATTCAATATAGTTAGAAGCACGCAAAAAATCCGTACAGTAACACATGCGGCACAATGAACGGAGCTTATGACCATATTTCCAACAGTAGCGCCATCATCATCGGCGGCGGCTTCAGGAAACTGTTGCCATGAAATCGGTCTGGGTGGATGTACTTTGCTGGCGGTGGGTTTATGGCTTCGCCAAGCGCTTTTAAATAAAACGTAAAAAGCCGTCGAACGGCTGTTCGACGCGGTTAGGTTACACAGTTACAGCCAAACCCAAACAAACTTTACCTTTTGTTTTCACCACACTTGCTGGCAAAGTCTCCACTAAAATTATAGCTACTCCTAACATGCGCTAATCCTATCAAAGAAACAACACTTAAAACAACTAGCTAATCTAAGACAACCTCACGCTAATACAAACCTCGAACAAATTCGCGAACAACACAAAAACACACACTCTGGCTTCTTTCGCCGTTCGATTATAAATGATCGAAGCGAGATTGCTTGCCCCTCAGATCAAACGAGACATTTGGTTTGAAACCGGAAATTTCACAACGAACTTCCACGGCAAATTCAAACCCGAGTTTATATCTCCCTTTCCCATTAGATTCATGCATCTAACCATTTCATTTCCCGAGTTTAATGACCTGCGCTGGCTGGGATTTTACCAATAAGAACAAGCAAGTAAGTCGCAGATTCGTGCTTGAGATTTTGGGTTGCGTCACCGCGAATGAGAGGCTAAAGGAAGAGCAAATATTCAAACGACTAACTCGTACGTAAGGTGTAATTGCGCCTGGTTAGCCAACTAACCATGATCTTTATAGTAGATCAGCTATAAATTCGAAAATTGACAAAGAATAATTATGCAAATTTAATTCACCAACATGATTGCTACATAACACCCCGGTCTGTTTTACGAAAATTTGATTGTAGGAGTACAATCAAATTTTCGTAACTGCAAACCTGACAGAAACGAATTACCAAATGAGAAAATTTTGGAAGAAAATTATGTGTAGAATATTTACAAAAAGCAATCATAGCTTAAGCTACTATTTACAATATTTACAAAATGTTAGGTTCACCAAGAAATTCAAACTATGGGCGTGTAACGTTTCTTCGGTACTGTGCGGTGATTCAATTAAATTTCCCAAATAGATTATTCCCAAATACGGCATCGCTTTATTTTTGAAAACGAACTTCCAATATTCCAAGGCAATTTTGCTAGAGGACTGCTCCAATTACAATGTTGGAAAGGCATCCCCAGTAAAATTCCCATGCTATTTGCTTTTCGAAAGAATTTCCTTCCTTGGAAACTTCTCTCTATTAGGCAAACGCATTATTCCCTAATTAAAAACTCCCCAGCAGTAACTCTAACGACGACTCTTCGTCTAGTGAGAAATCTGCCACATAAATATTCATAAATACCTCAAACAATTACAACAATCAATTGACACATTCACATACAGGACTACTCCAACACTACGGTTGGAAAGGTATCCTACATAAATCTACCTTCTGTTTACGTCAAAGACACCCCAGGACACACCTGAACACGAATCTTTGCCCGCAAACGCAATAACCCACATTTATTTACCCAGCAGTAACTCATACCCCGAAATTATCGGTCACAGAGAAAACTGCCACTGCAATTCGCATAAATACTCAACATACAACGATTATGCTTCTACACCGGACTACTTCCGATAACCTGAAACATTAACCGACATAAATAACTCAAAATACATTCTACGGAATGTTTCTAACATCGAACATAATCGACCATAACGAAACAGACGAAAAATGAGTAAACACCCTGTGCTATAAAAAGCTCCGCACTGAATTACGCACACATATGAACACCCGTAAAGCAGCGATAGAAACGTCAAACGTAAAGTAAACAGTGATTAAGAAGAGTGTCAGCTGATCTGTAAAAGTGTCAAAAAGTGCGCGTTGTTTGCCGGGTTTGCTGAAAGTTTTTACAGAAAATCGTTAGAAAACATTCACATTCACTCGCCATTTTGAAGTCAAGAGCGTCGGAAGTGTAAGAAATAAGAAGTAAGAAAAATAAGAATTTTCGTGAAGAATATCGCCGATCCAAAAATACTTTAAAGTGGAAAACAGTAAAATTTGCCTTACAGTTGGTG
This sequence comes from Wyeomyia smithii, assembly GCF_029784165.1. Taxonomy (NCBI): domain Eukaryota; kingdom Metazoa; phylum Arthropoda; class Insecta; order Diptera; family Culicidae; genus Wyeomyia; species Wyeomyia smithii. The sequence continues at coordinate 160,384,044 of NC_073695.1, read as the reverse complement.
TAAAAATAGTATTTTTTTTTTTTGACAAACTAGAGTAAAAGTGAGATACAGTACCAAAATAATTAATAGAACCAGCACGCGGTGCGTGCGATACAATGTAAAAAACGTATTACCAGTGATTTGTTCACAGAAACTAAGATGACTTCTAAATCATCTCAAATTCAGACGAGAAAACAATACAAAGCAGATAAAAATAGTACAAACGGCAATAGCGGCAGTAATGAAGGTGTAAAAGGAGGGAAAAATGCAAAGATGGCGGATTGGATCACAGGAGAATTCCTGTTCCTTCAACCAGACGACATTGAAAAACCGACACCGAAACATCCAGTAGACGTGGGAAAAGCACTGTGCATGTCAGGAATAAAAAGTTATGTAGGCATACAGGCAGTAGGAAAATTCAGATACAAAATTATATTCCGTTCTATACAAGAAGCCAAAAAATCGAGCGAAGTAGACCTAAAAAAACACAATTTGAAAGCGTACGTTCCGGGTATATGGAAGCAAACAATCGGAATAGCAAAAGGAATACCACTAGACTACAATGAAGAAGAACTCAAAACCCAATTAAGAAGCGATGTCGAGATCCTGGCGGTAGAGAGAATGCTCAAAAGGAAAGGAGCTGAATTGATTCCTACATGGAATATAAAGGTTACGTTTCATGGCAAAAAACTTCCGGAGAACATAGACTTGTATGGGTGCAAATTCAAGATCGAATTGTACCTTTTCCCGATAAGACAGTGCAGGAATTGCTGGGGATTCGGCCATAAAATGGAATTTTGTAGAAGGCAAAAGAAGTGCATGCAGTGCGGAAAACCACACACAGAAGGAGATTGTATGGAAGTGAAATGCATTAATTGCGGTAACACACACAACGCGACGGATCGAGATTGTCCGATGAGAAAAAAACAAAAGTTCATTTCAGATACGATGCAAAAAGAAAAAATTTCATACAATGAGGCAAGCATTCAGTTCCAGTCTCAAAACCGTTTCGACTTGCTACAAGAAGAAGAATTCCCAGCACCTAGTGCGCAGTACGATTCAACAACAAACAGCATCTCGAATCAGTATCAACGACGAACAGCTTGGAGACAAAATAGATCTAATACAAGAGAAGAACCAACGCAGGAAGTGCAAGCTCGTGCGGAAAAAGAAAGGGATGAACAGCGAGTTTTCGCAGTCAACCCCTTTAAAGTAAACGAACTCGAGAGGATGATAAAAAACCTCGACATATTTTGGAATAATTTACAAATTATGGGAAGAATTATGAAGCTTCAAGCGGGCATCAGCGAAGAGTTAACCAACAAAGAATGCTCAGAAATCCATTACGAACATCTATTGATAAAAATAACCGCATCACTGGGGGACATTATAAACGATTTCACGGGACAAACAGATAGAAGCGACAGCAACTACGAAACAGAAGAAGCAAAAAATAGACATGGGTAAAAACGTTAAAATCCTTCAATGCAACATCCAATCGATACGTCCAGTTGAAACCAGAGAGGAGCTTACACTGTTCCTCAAAAAACAAGATATAATGATAGCGAGCGTGCAAGAAATTTGGGTTAAACCAACAGAAAAATATCGAATCAAAGGTTATTCATTTGTAACAAAATGTCGAGAGGAAGGATTCGGAGGTGTAGGTCTACTAATAAGAGAGGATGTACACTTTGAAAAAATTAAACTAAACAACTTTCACCCAATAGAACTGGTTGCTATCAAAACAAAAAATTTATGCCCAAACATCACAATTTTCTCCCTATATATACCGCCAGACCAAAACATCGGGAAAACAGTTTGTGAAAAAATTAGTCAATTGTTTAAATATGTAGAAAAGTTAGAAGGTGAAATCCTCCTGACGGGAGATTTCAACGCACGACATCCACTATGGGACCGAGACGCGAGAGCATGTCAAAAAGGAAAGGCTATCGCTCAAGAACTCGACACCTCAAAGATGGTTCTTTTAAACAATGGACAAATGACAACTATACCCCGAATAAACTGCGCCCCAACGGCAATAGATCTTACTTTTGCCACACGAGAGGTAGCAACAACGGCTACCTGGGAGGCTATTGAGGAAGAGTTCGGTAGCACCCACTTTTGCATCCTGATTGAAATCCAAATAGAAATTCCAATCGCAGAAGGTTTAAGGATCAAAGTAAATAGTAAAAAAGCAGTCCAAAAAATAAATAATTTACCAACAAAATCTTTCCGTAACCCCACGGATATGCAGGAGAAAATAGAAGAAAAAGTCAGAGAAGCGACATACACCATTGCTAACAAAAAAGCCAACTTCCTGAAAAGATGGTGGAACACAGAAATACAACGGGCCTACGAGGATAAACGTCAGCAACTTAGAAACTTCAACAAGGACAAAAATCTACAATCGCAACTGAAACTGCAGAAAGCGCGCGCGGTCTTCAAAAAAATTGTACGGAAGGAGAAACGACAGCACGATAGACAACTGAAAGAAAAAATAGATGAAACAACCCCCCCGAGACAAATATGGAACATTATTCGCGGGATGGACACGGCAATATCAGGTAAAAGCAGAAAGAAAGCGGAACAGTATCCGCCTCAAGAACTAGCCGAACAATTCATGGAAAAAAACTACGCTGAAATTGAAACTGAGTTAGTCTACCCTCAAGGCAATATTTCACAGCGGAAAGACAACAACGCAATTGCACTGCTGGAATTCGAAGAGTTCGTGAACCTTATCAATCGGAAAAAAGACCATTCCACCCCGGGTATCGATAATATTTCATTCAGGATACTCAAGAATTTAAAACCCAGCCTTTTAAGAGAAATTTGCGATAAACTAAATGATGTATGGATTACCAAAAACATTCCAGAGAAATGGAGGCAGATTAAACTGCTCCTTATTCAGAAACCAAATAAGAACCCATCGGATGTGACAGGAAGAAGAGGAATCGCACTCATGAACGTATTTTTGAAAACAATCAATAGCATTATTAAAGAGAGACTATATAATTTAGCAGAAGAAAGAAACCTCTTTCCAAAATTGTCTTTTGGTTTTCGAAAAGGCCACTCAGCAATCAGCTGCGTCAACTACGTGATCAACACGATTAAAGAAGCCAAAAATGAAAAAAAGAATACGATCGTTATATTTCTAGATATACAAAGGGCATTTGACGCGGTAGACTGCCAAAAACTTTTGTATATAATGCAAAACGACGAAGTACCCGAGGAAATTCTTGAATGGTTGCTAGAATACCTGAAAAGAAGGCAAATAGCACTACAAACACAAACAAAAACCATCTCAACACAAGTTAACATAGGTCTCCCGCAAGGATGCCCCCTCTCTCCACTTTTATTCAACCTATATACAAAAGAGATACACGACTTGGAAGAACCCGATGTTGTGATAACACAATTTGCTGACGATTTCGCGGTAGTTGTATCGGCAAAAGGTCAGGAGGTTATAAGTAAGACAAACAGATTCTTAGAGAAAATCATTCAAAGATTACAAGAGCTAAATTTGTCAGTGAATCCCGCGAAATGTGTCGCCATCAACTTTAGCAAAATACCCGACAACAATATCTTGCTAAGCATCCGTTCGGAGAACCTACAGATACAAAACACTCATAAGTACTTGGGTTTTACAATAGACCGTGGATTGTCGTTCAGAAAACATTTAGAAGAAATCACAAACAGAAGCAAAAGTAATCTAAATTTGATAAAAATGCTAGCAAATAGAAAAAGTTCGTCCAATCCGGAAACAATAATCAAAATAGGAAACGCGATGATACGATCAAAACTGGAGTACGGAGCCGTGGTTTATGGAACAGCAAGCGAAACGAATCGGAAAAAAATAGAAACCATGCAAAACGCGTATGTGAGAATAGCAATGAGGTACATAAGGTCGACTCCGGTAAACGTAATGCTGGCGGAAAGTGGTCAGATGCCGATGAAAAACAGAATGGAATGGCTTGCGATGAAAGAGATTCTAAAACACAAACATGGACATCATCCAAACGAGATATTTATAAATAAAGCATTGGACAAAGAAAAAAGTAACGGCACATACATGACAGAGTTAGCACTAAAACACATAGATATATTATACCAGCTGAAGGTGAAGGATGCGAATTGGAGAGAAAATTGGAAGGAATTAAAAAAAACGAAAGTTGAAGTGAGGTCAAAAATAGCTAACGTGGACGAAAAGAAATCAAATTGTTCTACGGAGTTTCTCAAACAAATGGCTCTAGCAACTATAGCAACAAAATACAACGAATTCAACAAAATATACACGGACGCTTCTAAAAACAAAAACGGAGTTGCTACAGCAGCAATAGATACAACAAACAAAATCACGAAAACCAACAAAATAAACCCAAACACATGTATTACAAACGCGGAACTGTTAGCTATGCGTGATGCGGTGAACCTATGCAAGGAAAATAATTACAAAAAAACAGTAATCCTTACAGACTCCAAAAGTGCATGCGAGATGATCAAAAATCCATATAAAGCAGCAAGCAATCACATCGTTCAAGATATATTAATTAACCTAAAGGAGGCACAGCGGTCTGGCCAAAAAATAACTATACAGTGGGTGCCAAGTCACGTAGGTATAACAGGGAACGAAAAAGCAGATGAACTGGCGGTAATAGCTACAACTGGCCCACAAACAAACTTCGAAACATTAACGTTGGGAGACACATTGAAACTAACCAAAGAAGATATATGGAGTAGTTGGGTCAGATCTTATCAAGAAACTTCGAAGTCAAAAGGTATGAAACACTTTAAATTTGTGAAGGAGCCATTCAAACATATATGGTACAAAGAACTAGCAGTGCCCCAATTATCAACGGAAGAAAAAATTACTTTGAACCGAATTCGAGCAAACCACTGCGCCACGAAGGACCGGAAATTTAAGTGGGGCTGGGAGCCGAACGATCTTTGCGATACCTGCAAGGAAACCGAGGACATGGAGCATATACTTTTTAACTGTGTTAATTGGATAATGACACGAACGCACTACCAAATTCTGCAAACAAAAAAACCATTGGAGGAAATTCTAAAACAAAATAAAATAGAGGAACTGAAACAAATCACAAACTTTCTAAAAGAAGCAGAAATATTTTTTTAAGACAACTTAGCATACAACACCAACAAAAAACAGCAAAGAAAAACAAAAGATAAGACAACATCACTCAAACAACACACGGGCGAGATGGGTCGAAAGCGGCCTTAGCCTTCAGCCTGACAGCAGAAACATAATTCAGCTAGCTTCGGGCATAACAAAAAAAAAAAAAAAAAAAGAAGAGTGTGTTTTGTGCTACGGGATAGTAAATCGAAAAAAACAGGTGAGAAAAATGATAATTTTATATAATTTATACAGAAGTTCACTAAAGAGAACTTCCATATAAAACTATGTTTTGTAGGACCATATCACCGCCCCCATCGGCACCCGCGACGGACGGAATGGACTATACTACCCGGGTACGAGTAGGATCTGGAGGCGAATATTGAGATGAACAGGACATCGAGGGAAAAAAATGAACAGGAAAGGTGACTTCCAATTACAGGTAAGATTGTGAACAAGAACTAATATGGTTATTTTTTTATTTTTAGGATAGCCGGACAACTGGAATCAGATTCTGCGCTGAAGGACGGCCGCAGCGGCTTGCTAGCAGGACGGCAGCGAGCTATAAATTCCAAACCATAAACTTTCCAAAACATAATTTTTTCAACCCAGACAAAAATTTCAGAAACTAACAATATTTTTAAGCAAACCATGTTAACTAACATAAATAATTAACTAGATAAACAAATAAATAAATAACAGATAGAGAAAATAAATAAATTAACCCTAATTCAGCAACCATATAAACATCTAAATAAATATTTACTTATACTCTAAATATAAATAAATAAATAAATAACATACAATTAAATCTACTATTTACAAATTAAACTGACCATACTAACTCAAAATAATAAATTTAAGTAGCAGGACAATTTAAAAATATACATAGCGTTAGGTACTAACTTACACCTAAGACTCGATGTAGTTGCACACACTAACATTACTGACGCCGAAAGGGAAATTTTACATTCGCCTCGTTTTTTCCTTGCCCTTGATTTTGTCTAACGTCTTTTAGAAGTCTTTCCCTGGTAAAATGAAGAAACTCTCTTCGTTTGATGCTAACATTCACCGAGAATTCGTAGTCTGTGGACGAGTCTTGATGAAATATTTAGCATCAATTAGCTCAGAACAATTTCTACGTTCCATTTTGCCATTTTCTTGGTTCAACACATTTCGTAAAGTTCCTCGAGCGTTTCAGCATCAAGGATCCCCCAGTAAATAGATGGTTTTGTGAGGGCCGCACTAATGTGCGCCTCCTTACGAAATGGCAGAACAGTGTTTCTGCACCAGAGCTTTCGCATCATGGCTCAGTTGTCTCGACTCAATTGAGCGATACATAGCTTGAAAATGTTTGAAGAATTTCAACAAAGTGAGGTTGAGAATTGGAACAAATTGTTACCATTCTACACAATCTTAAAATTTTAGTGCGGCGAGTATTAGTAGAGCTGAGTCATTACTTGACCACGGCGAAATCATCGCTTTGGGCTCACTTCTAATTCGTGTTTCCACTACTTTCGACAGGTCATTGCCCAGCTCCTTCTTAAACTTCATGCTCTGTTCTACGAGGCCAATACTCTTACGAGCCACTTTGGATTGTGCAGATTCAACAACTTGCCCAATGACCATTGAGAAAGCGGAAAGAAATTCGGTCCCTCACTTATTTTAAAATTGAAAAAAGTTACTCCGTAGAGCTACATAGCTTTTGAAAAATCAAAATTTATTCTTGTCACTCCGTAGAGATGCATAGCTTAGCAAAAATCAAATTTTATTTTGTCACTCCATAGAGTTACATAGCTCGAAAAGAAATCAATTTCATATTGTCACTCCTTAGAGTTACATAGCTGGAAAAAAAAAATTATCAACATTTTGCAACGGTGGAAACGTTAGACTAAGGACGAGACAATTTTTTAAGAAATTTACAATTGTAAATTCCCAGTCTTCGCCCTTCTAAATCGTCAAGATCGTAGCAATGTGCCCCAACAACCCTCCTTACCACCGCTGGAATGTACTTCGGTGCCAGCTTGGCGCAAAACCCTTTCCCTTTGTCCGACTGCTCCGTATTCTTTTTGAGCACCTGCTCACCGACCGAGTAGGTAGGACAGTTTGTATTGGAGCGCAGGTTGTAGTACGAGGAGTGCTTTTCATAAGCGGTTTTTAAATTTTTCCGCACATCTTCTAACACCTTTTCCCTCTCCACGTCTACAATCTTGTCGTTACTCGGAGTTGGAGCGTCGCGCAGATGCCGATATTCCCGGCCGTCGGATACCATGTTCCGACCAAACATGACAAAGTAAGGAGTGTAGTGGGTGGCTTCGTGGACGGAGTTTCTCACCGCGTTGGCGATCTGTTGCAGGTTATTCGCCCATTCTTTGTGATCCTCCTTGATGCAAGCCCGAATAGCAGTCGTTATCACCCTGTTAACCCTTTCCGTGTCATTCACCTGGGGGTGGTAATTGGGCGTTCTCCAGTGTGTGACATGGTAACGGGTCCACAGATCGTTGAATAACGAAGAGGTGAACTGGGATCCATTGTCCGAGAGGATCACTTCCGGCACTCCAAACAGCAGGAACAGAGAATTCTCCACGAAGCTGACTAACGATTCAGCTGTTGCTTGTCGGAAGGGCTCAACGATCACGAATTTGGAAAACAGGTCGGTCACCACCAGAAGGCACGTGTTTCGATTTTTGCCCGAAGTTGGCAGAGGGCCGACATAATCCATTGCGAGAAATTGCCACGGGTACTGAGCGATCTTCTTCTGATTGGCCATGGGAGGTGTCGTGTTCTGGTTCGAAGCTTTGCTCATCTGACACGTTAAGCAGGTTTGACAGATTCGCTTCACTTCACTGCTTATGTATGGCCAATAGAATCGTTCCCTCACAGCATTTAATGTCTTCTCGAAGCTCAAATGTGCACGTTCGTGAACCGTACGCACAATCTCGGGTCTCTCCGCTTTTGCTGGATACCGTTTCCACTGGAATCGCGGGTCCTCAACTCTTCCGTCCACCTTCACGAACTTCCAAATTTCCCCGTGGGCAACACGAAAATCTGCATACTTAGCTGGCTCATGTTGAATCTTCGTCGCAAGTTCCTGCTGTTCGACATCTAAAGCTCGTACGGATATCATCTCGACTGAGCGAGACAAACAGTCCGCCAGGATGTTGCTTTTGCCCTTTCTGTACTCCAGCTCGATGTCGTACGACTGGATTTTTAGAGCCCAACGAAGCAGTTTCGCATTGCCCGATTCAACCCCAATCGAAAACAGCCACAACAAACTTCGAGCATCGGTGACCACCTTAAATCGGGTCCCTTCAACAAAGTGGCGGGAATGTTCGATCGTCAAGAGCACTCCCAAACATTCCTTCTCGACACTCGCATATTTCCGTTGAGTGCTACTTAACTTTTTGCTGAAGTAGGCCACGACTTTCGGCACGTTATCGTGGTGTTGAATCAGGGCTGCCCCAACAGCATTATCCGAAGCATCGGACTCGATCGAGAACGGAAGCGAAAAATCTGGATTCCCCAGAATCGGTGCTGAAACTAACGCAGCTTTAAGCTCCCCAAAGGCGGCTTCGGCTGCCTCAGTCCAGAAAAACTTCGCTCTCGATTTTTTTAGGAGATCAGAAATCGGTGCCACGATCCGACTGTATTCTCGGATGAAACGTTGGTAGAATCCGGCCAGACCCAACAGACGACGAATGTCTTTTACGTTGCGTGGTCGAGCGTAGTTCAAAATCGTGGCGATTCGGCTATTGTCGATGGCTACACCTTCTTCGGTAAGCAGATAGCCCAAATAGGTAACCTGCTTGCGACAGAAGCGGCTTTTGTCAAGCGAGATGGTTAGGTTGGCTTTCGCTAGGCGCTTCGCCACGATCCTCAGAAGCCGGACGTGCTCCTCAAACGTCGTTTGACGAAGACGTTTGGCTCTAGGTCAAAACCTATCACACGGTCCATCAGGCGACACATTGTGAAGGGCGCATTAGTTAAGCCAAACGGACAGACTTTGAAGCGGAACAATCCTTGTGGGGTCCTGAAAGCGGTATAATCCCGACATTCCTCCTTCAAAGGAATTTGGAAATACGCATCTTTCAGGTCCACAACGGAATAATACTTGGCCTTACCAAGCCGGTGGAATATTCCTCCCATGTTGCGCATGGGATAGGAATCTTTCTTGGTCCAAGCATTGATCCGCCGCGAGTCTAAACACACTCTTAATTTCCCATTCGTTTTGCGAACAGGAACCAGAGCACTTGCCCACTCGCTTTGCATTCTTCGATGGCATCCATCCGTTTGTACCTCTCTAATTCTGCTTCCATCTCCGCCTGTATTGCAGACGAACATCGGTACAACGGTTGCCGACACGGTTTTGCCTCCTCTCTGAGCACGATTTCGTGTTGCAGCAACGATGTTCTCCCCAGTCTGTTTTCGGTCGTACAAGGGAACATCTTGACGACTTTTACCAAACTTCTCCGCTCCTCTACCGTCAGATCATGTTCGGTTTCAACTGTTTCAGGGGTTGTTTTTGATGGCTCTGGTAATTCCAAAGCCGGAATATCCAGCGTCTCATCTGGCCCCATCGGTTTTAAAACCGGTAGTGTGGTAATCGATTTTACCCCCACCGGTACAAAGTCTTCACAGCAGTGGGCTCGTGTAGTCGACTCGATAGCGGTTATCCGCTCGAAACCGTTTTCTCCCTGAATCATCGGCTGAATACCGAACTGTCTCCAGAAGTCGTAACCAAGAATAAGTAGCTGGGAAACCTGAGGAACTACTAGAGTGGGAAGTACCTTCGTAACTCCTCGGAAGCGTACAGACAACTGTACGTACCCCAGACTTTCATGGACAGTCTTATCTGCAGATACGATCTTCAGAGGGCTGGGTTGAAGGATTAATCCGTTTCGCTCGGCAAGGTCAGGGATGTTAGTCACACTGACACTCGCTCCGGAGTCCAACAGTGCATCATACTCTTCGTCGTAGATCCGCACAGTAATGTGCGGACATAAAGTAGTCTGAACCCGCACTTCGCACACCTCCTGAAACGGATCTAAGTAAACGTCATTGGGAACATCTCTTTCAATCGGAATGCGGTTACTCCCATTCTGGCATTCCCGATTTAGTTTCCCGACCTTTCGTTTGCATCTCGCGGGTGGCTGGCGGTGTTACTGGACACCTTCCCGGGATTCCCACAAATATAGCAGAAAACTCGTTTTTCCTCGGAACAATGTCTCCAGACATGCCCCTTCTTACGACAGTTCCAGCACAACGGGCCCAAGCGCTCCGTTTCGTGTGTTGGCCGCTGCCGCACTTGTCTGGTTTCCACTTAAAGGTTGGCTGACTCTACCGGTTTCCTTCGCTGCTCACCTTTCCGCCCAATAAAATTGACTTCTTCCGCTTCCGAATACGACTCGTCGCTGCTCCGGTTCTCCACTTCGATTTGATGGACTCGATTGGGGGGTCGAGCTGGTCCATCCCTATACTGTCGAAAAGTGGGATCGTAGGCATCGATGCGATAAGCGTAGTACTCGAGCTTCCGCAAATCTCGAACCGTTTTACAGGCCAATTTCGATTGGTAATGCGGTCGCATATTGTCCCAGATCACCTCGAAGAGCCGGTGCTGGTCCAACGGTGTGGTCAACAGTTTGTTGAGTCGCTCGATCTCCATCTTGAACGAAAGGAACGTTTCATTGCGGTGTTGCTTACGTTCATAAATCCGCTGCCGGTTTCCTTGATCCTTATTGGGGTTACCGTAAAGTACCGTATTCTTTCTTCAAAGTCCTCCCAAGTGAGAAACTCGTCAGAATAGCATAGGTGTCATAAGCTTCCCCTCTAAGGATCGTATGGATTCGTTGCAGAAGTACATCGTCCGCAATGCGATCCATATGCGCTAAGCGACGGATTTTGTGGAGAAAATCCTCTAATGGCCGTTGCCGACTATCGCCACTGAAGGTCAAATGCCACTTTTCCATTCGGCGGTCAGCATTCTGAATCTCGGCGTCGCTAATTCGCCGCTCCCTTCGGCTATCTCGCCTGCGATGCGAACTAAACACGTTATCATCCGCGAGAGCTGTCGTCATCGCTAGAATCCCAGCGTTCACGCTCGACTCTGGGGCGATGCTCCCTGCGTGCACTATCTGAATCTGGCGAAAACCGGTTTCGATCCCTCCGGTTTGCCCCGGTATCGCCTCTCTGGCGACTACTGGCATCACGTTCGTGTCTGGGGCGATGCTCCCTACGTTCACGATCTGGATCCGGTTAATATCGGTCCCGATTCCTCCGGTCTGCCCTGATATCACCTCTTTGACGATCCCGCGATAAGTCGCGTCGAACACGCTCGGGTTCGTAACGGTCCCATCGGTTTTGCTCACGTTGTTCCGCCCACGGATTGTTGAGGTCTAGAGGAAAATTCATTGAATGCCGTTCCCGTGGCTTCTCTCTCGCTTTTTGAGAATTTGTCGGACCACCCTCTGAGGCTATCCGCTCGACGCGCGGGGGTGCATTCTGGCGAGAACCTTCCAACCGCGCCTTCGCTAGTTCCCTTTCCAAACTCGCAATGCGCTCCAGGAGTGCCTGGTCCTTGGACTGTTTTGAAGTTACGGCTGGATCCCGATTCCCTGGAGGTTGCTTCGGGTATGCACCACTCGAAGGATCACGTCTCAAGGCTTCGCCGATTCCGCGTTGTAACTCCTCCAACGAATAACCACCCACTGCCCCTTCGTTTGCGTCGCCCAGCTCCGTCGACAAGTCTCGGCGCGCATCCAATGCTTTTGCCCTACTTTGTTTCTCGTCGGTTACCCTTTTCCCATTAGCTCTGTTCAAAACCTCCCGAATGGAGTTACACAATTCCCGTCGCATTCTTTCCGAGCGAGCATCAGGGGCTTGGCTTCTAGCCGCTCGCATAACATAGTGAATCAATCGGGAGATGACCCGACCATCCATGCCCCGACCCAACTTCTTCTCCAAATCATAGACCTTTCCCGCGATATAATCAAACTCCTGCTCGATGGTGTATGGCGACGGGTGGTCTCGCTTTTCGCGGATATCGTCGTGGAAGAGATTTCGCAAAAGGCGATATTTAGCTTCTGGCTCAGTAGCCATATCATTTCTCTTACCGCGGATTAATAATTCGTAATCAACCTCTTCATTAGTGAGGTGATCAGCGTGTGGAAATTTGTGCGACATCGCGACAGTATCCATTAAAATCAGAAAACAATAAATGATAAAAAAAATTATATGATAATAGAAATTATCAAAACTAGAATATGAAACAAGACAATAATAAAAATAAAATGTTACCAAATAATTATTCAAATGTAGCACTCACACTTCCCAATGATCAATATTTATTTGTTCAATTCGGCTAAATGTAGAAAAAAAAATCCTTAAAGAAAATAGGACGAATACACCACAAGAAAATTTATAATTATCAAAGACAAGGAAATAAATATTTGAAGGAGAAAAAAAACAATGTGAACCTAATCTATTTCCCAAAGAAATCCTAATAAATTCTAAAAGACACTAAGTTTTCCCAAAACGTGGCCCCACGTTGGGCGCCAAAATGTAGCGGGCCTGAAAGCCACACTCTTAAATCTGCGGCTCCGCTCCCCGTATCTTCAAGCAAGTGGCTTAAGCGCCACCTCGAAGAGGACCACTTGCCTGTCTTGGCTTGCCCGGCCAGAAACTCCGCCTCAGGGCGGGTCAGGGTAATACACGGGGGAAACGAAAAGGCAGAGGCACTACACTAAGGTACTCAGTCTCAACTTTCGATCCGAAACTCAACGTGAAATTACCGCAGAAATTCGCGAAAAAACTCCCTAAACCTCAAAACTCCGAACTCGTGATTCTCCTCACTGGACCAATTCTGAACGATCAGATTGCTACCCAGTTTAGCGAAACCAGAGTGCGGGGACTGTATTCCCAAGCAGTCCACTTGGAGTACCCAAAATACACAAGACTGGAAACGATCGCGAGACGTGAGACACCTTTACATCACCTAAATTACACTAAACATTACTTCAAACAGGGAAACGCACTATATTACTGTTACAATTATATTTACAAGCATGCTTCGTTTTACTACTAACTAAATTTTGGCCATCAATAACTAGCTCACTAACCTATCGTGTGCGTGGGTGTACTCTATTGGCTATTATAGCTACTCCTAACATACGCTAATCCTATCAAAGAAACAACACTTAAAACAACTAGCTAATCTAAGACAACCTCACGCTAACACAAACCTCGAACAAATTCGCGAACAACACAAAAACACACACTCTGGCTTCTTTCGCCGTTCTATAATCTCGCCGATTATAAATGATCGAAGCGAGATTGGTTTGCCCCACAGATCAAACGAGACATTTGGTTTGAAACCGGAAATTTTACAACGAACTTCCACGGCAAATTCAAACCCGAGTTCATATCTCCCTTTCCCATTAGATTCATGCATCTAACCATTTCATTTCCCGAGTTTAATGACCTGCGCTGGCTGGGATTTTACCAATAAGAACAAGCAAGTAAGTCGCAGATTCGTGCTTGAGATTTTGGGTTGCGTCACCGCGAATCAGAGGCTAAAGGAAGAGCAAATATTCAAACGGCTAACTCGTACGCAAGGTGTAATTGCGCCTGGTTAGCCAACTAACAATGATCTTTATAGTAGATCAGCTATAAATTCGAAAATTGACAAAGAATAATTATGCAAATTTAATTCACCAACATGATTGCTACAGAACAAGAAACGTACACTAAGGTCGCTTTTAACGCGTTTTTATACGCGGATTCCGGAATTTACGCGGTTTTTACGCGGATTCTGGAATCTACGCAGTTTTCTTACGTGGATTCCGGAATTTACGCATTTTTTTACGCGGCACATATCCCCCGCGTGAAAAGTGACTTTATTGTATATCGCTTCATGTTATTAGTTTCAGTCATCAGGGTAAGAATTTTATCTGTTGACAAATAAACAAATTTTAGCTATTGACGAATGTTACAGTTTCCAACATACAAAAGTTGAGGAGGTTGTTTATAAGACATGACCGCAGAGTTAACGTAGAATACGACAGCGTGTCTTATGTATTTCTTGCTATATGTTTGGGAATACACTCAATGGGGTTAATCAATTTAATGGTCTCTCTGCTCCAGATGACGTTTACCTCTACAGACGGCACCGGTAACGACAATGAACAACAGCAGAAGCAGGCCCGGATTTGAGGTGGGGGCAAAGGGGGCAAATTCCCCGGGCATCCCGATTCAAGGTGCCCCATAGTCCTGGGGCGACCTTTTTTTTTGCTCGTCACCTTCCAGAACGGTACCTCTAAATGTTTTAAGAAAGTTTAAGAAAGAGGGCCTCACAAATAAATTTGCCTCGGGCCCGCCACCATCCAAATCCGGCCCTGAGCAGAAGCTATTTGCAGCTATGCAGTTTCACTTGCTGTCGTATCCAAAACAAAAATGAAATTGTATTGTTTTGAGGCAGTCTTTTGTAGCAAATCGCACTGAGATAGCTTAATTTGGGCAGTGGCTTCGAAGAGGTTATAAACGAGGGCCAATAGTGTATTCCTAGTGTTGCGGGACGAATAGGTGAAACACACTAATTCTGTTTAGCGTAATGATTTAAGCTGCAAGTATTAGTTTATTAATTTGAATTGAAGGATATTTTAGGCAAATTCAGTGGATTACGGTTTACTTATCCCACGAATAAGGTTAACTTTAGGTTAGGTTTGGCGATTACCTTCTAGTTTGAGATTAATTTTGTAAGTATAGTATATTTTTTAATTACTAGATATTATAACTTTATGAAGTTTGACCTTTCATCTAGTAGGAAACAAGGATTAAGTATAATATATGGAATTTTGTAATTAATTTCGCATACACATTGCAAAATGCTCCTACCACCAATGAATGAATTTTATCTCTTACTTCCTTTTTCTTTTTCTAAGAATTCTTATTTTTCTAATATTCTATCTAAAATTATCTGACGTCTAAAGTAGCTTGACGGTTAATTTTACCACAGTATCCCTCAGGTTGGTGTACCATGGGAAGAGTTGCCAGTGGTAACATCCCCCGCCCCGTAAAGATGGGTATTTGCCTCAGCTTTATCGCTTCTGTTCACTTCTAGTACCGCCAACTTGGATACTGGCCAGCGGAACACTCCGTCCGACGTCTGGACCGCAGCTTGTCTTACCCTGACATCTTTCGCTGTTATTACCTCTAGTACTTTTCCTCGGACCTATCCATTTCGTTTCGAATCATCGATAATTAGAATCAATCACCTGGCTGAACCAGTTTCGCCTCTCCGAATCACTTGGTTCGTTTAGTCAGTGTAGGCAGGTACTCTCTTACCCAGCGTTTCCAGAATAGGTCAAGGTTGTGTTGAATTAGATACCATGAACTACGAACTGAATGGTTTGAATCGGTCATGTTAACCGTTGTCTGTTTCACTCCATTAGAAGACCCGAGCAAAAAGTGATTAGGTGTGATGGCTTCCTGCTCGGCAGCGTCAAGGGGCAGATAGGTCAGCGGGCGAGAATTGACTATTGCTTCAGCTTCCACGGCTATGGTACAGAAGGCCTCGTCATCTAGCTTGCGCTCTTGGAATAGATTAGTCATTGCAATTTTCACCGACCGAACCAAGCGCTCCCAGGAGCCGCCCATATGTGGGGTAGAAGGTGGTGTGAATAACCATTTTGTGTTGGTGTTGGTGAAAGTGGCGGCCGAGTGTCCATGAATGCGCTGGATTTGTTCCTTCAGGATACGATCAGCTCCGATGAAGTTCCTACCGTTATCGGAATAGATTTCGATCAGGGCACCTCGTCGAGCAACAAAACGACGTAAATAGGAGATGCAACTTTTTGTAGTTAAATCGAATGCTACCTCTACATGTACAGCACGTATAGTGAGGCAGGTAAAAAGAGCAATCCACCTCTTAGCATTTGCACGACCAACTTTCACAGTGATCGGGCCAAAATAGTCCAAGCCGACATAACTAAAGGGACGAATAAAGGGGGACAGTCTCGCCGCCGGCTGTGGTGCCATTCTAGGCACTGACCGATGTGATTTTTTGACGTTGACAAACGTCTATATCGTAGTTAGGCACCTAAATTTGAAAATCTAGTAATTCAACCAAGGAAAACCAGGGAAAAGTGGTCAGGTTTTGAGCGCTTATTTTTCAGTCATTTATAATCAGGTTTTCGAGGTTTTGGCATCAATCGATCAAAAATTCTTTTACGGTTTAATTTATGTACAAAAACAAATTGTTGTTCGAGACACACTGTTGAAAAATTAATAATTAATATCGATTGCCTAAATCATACCGCGCAGCCAATCACTACCTCTCTTCCCAAGCACAGTCGACACTAACGGATAAAATCGATCTGACTTTGTTGTTATTGTTGTTGTCACTTTCTGTTTCCGATGCTTATTTACGTTCCTTGTCATTTCATTAGCTACTTAGCCCCTCCTTCTTTCTAACTCACTGATGAAGCCTTGGTATAAAGGTACCGTTCAAACATTTCACCCCATCAGTTAAGTTTACTAGCAGCAGGCAGCAGCAGCGGGCATCAACAAGCAGTAGGCGAAGTGGATCAGCAGCGGGCAACAGCGGCGGTGGTAGCGGTTGGCTGCAGTTCTTACCTCTTTCAGTTCGGCTCCCCTTCGATCTGTGTTGGACCCCACCAGCGGTAATCCGATTCAGATATCGTTGGTTGAATACAACCCTGAACTGAAAGAGACTCGCACCGTCAGCTGGTTTGAGATGCCACCATCATCCAGCGTATGCATATATAGCGTGTGAATATCTGTAGCGTGTGTCCCTAATATGTAAGTGGACGACTTGGGGGGGGGGTGAGGTTGTGTAATGTCCACGGTCCTTACAAAAAAAAAAAAATTTTTATGGGCATTTGTCCACGGGGGGGGGAGGGGGGGTTAAAGTCGTTTAAAATCTGTCCACGTGGTATATGGATGGTACCAAAGGTGTGTGGCTTGCTACATAGCGTGTGTGTATGTGTATGCATGTCTGTAGTGCGTGTATGCATGTTTATAGCGCGTGTGGCACCGCCACCACCACCGGCACCGCCAGGTGGTTTGAGAAGGCACCATCATCCAGCGTATGTCTTTGGTCTATATAAGAGACTATTTATCCTCAAGCAAAACAGTTTACTAGCAGCAGGCAGCAGCAGCCTACATCAATACCGATGGCAGTAGGCGTAGTGGATCAGCAGCGGGCAACAGCGGCGGTGGTAGTGGTTAGCTGCAGTTCCTACCTCTTTCAGTTCGGCTTCCCTCCGATCTGAGTTGGACCCCACCAGCGGTAATCCGATTAAGATATCGTTGGGTGAATACAACCCGAAACTGAAAGAGACTCGTACCGCCAGCTGGTTTGAGATGCCACCATCATCCAGCGTATGTATATGTAAGGTGTGTGCACATAACGTATGTGAATATCTGTAACGTGTGTCCCTAATATATAAGGTGTGTGGCTAGCGTGTGTGGCTTGCTATATAGCGTGTGTGTATGTTTATGGCGTGTATGCATGTCTGTAGCGCGTGTGTGCATGTTTATAGCGCGTGTGACCAGTGATGCCACATATACAGATTTATCTGCATTTATACAGATTTTTTGCGTATTTTTCATACAGATATCTGCATATACAGATTACAGATTTTCTGGAAATAATACAGATTTATACAGATTTTTTTGGTTTTCATGGGGTCGTAAATTAAACTTCTTTATATAGTTGAAAAACATAAATTAATTCGAATGCGGTGTAGCGTGTCGGAGGTTTTATTATATTCATCTGCTACGCATAAACGTTTGCATGAATGAATCACGGAAAAAATGTTAAACAAGCTATATTGCATTTTTTTTCGAGAAGGATATGTCCAGTACATATGCAAATTTTATTTTACAGATTTTTTTCAAATTTTACCAAGGTGATAAGATTTTTTGAGCTCCAAAATACAGATAAAAATGTGGCATCACTGCCCGTAATACTGGTGGCTGTTAGTAGTACATGGCTACTGCAAAATACTGAATTGTCTGGAATTTTGGACGGACTAACCAGTAAACAAGAATAATCGGCAACTGGTACCTTTTGGTGACTCGAATTTTTGTAATAGAAGCGTTGCAATTCCCTCTACTATTTGTTTTAATGGAATATAAGAATACGGTAGTCAACGTCATGCGGTCGTGTCTTGAATACCACCCTCCTACTATTTATTTTACACCACTGACAGCGATTTGATACCGTTTTCACTAAAACTCGCAATCGTGGTACATAAAAGCGTTGACGCACTTCATTAACCACCGTCCCATAGTTGGCATGTATCTGGTCCGGTGGTAACTGTCTATAACCAGAAAGGTCACGCGATGGTGCTTTGGCAGTATGATTGGGCACTTTTGGTCCGCCGAAACTAACTGCAAGGCACCTATGCGACCGTCAACACGCTGGACGCGTTGATCATCTAGAGCTGGTGTAAGTTTAAATAGCACACTAGATTTTTCGAGCGATTCATGTTCATGAAATGGCAAGCTCTCATTTTTTCGAATGACGGTAATCTCGTCTGCATATGCGTCTAACTGCACAATCCTCCATATCAAGTTTTCAGCATCATGTAATTCTTGTTGGGTCAGAATTTCCCTCGTGAAAGGTTCCTGCGTCTTCTTTCTGCACGCGTTCACAAAACGCCTCACGTACGCTACTGCTCTGAGCAAGCGATACCAATTCGAAAAGCGTTCAAATTTTATTAGTGATATTGAAACTATTTGATGGACAAAACAGGCACGTAACTCCCCGTTGGTAGAGTTTTCCTCTGTCGTTTGTGGCCAATGTTTTTCATCCGAGTACAAGAACTCTGGCCCTTGAAACCAGCGGCTGGTGGAATCAAAACACGGTCCTTTGCCCCATTTGGTGGCCTCATCTGTCACGTTAAGTTTACTCGCCACCCACCTCCAATCGTTGGCATTCGTTGATGACAGAATCTCGCTGACTCGACAAGCAACAAATTGTCTATAACGGCGGTGTTCGGATTCAAACTAAGCCAAAACTGTTCTCGAATCGGACCAGAAAACTTTCCGACGAACAGTTACAGAATGGCCATTGATGATGAAATTTGCAAGCCGCACCCCCAATGCAGTGGCCATCAATTCTAGTCGAGGTACGGTGGCATGCCGAATAGGTGCAACTTTCGTTTTCGCGGCTACCAGCGTGCACTGAACGGTTCCATCCGGCATCTCAACACGGAAATACACCACAGCGGAATAAGCATCCTCGCTTGCATCAACAAACACATGGACCTGTAAAGTGTGTAACAGGGGGTCACCCTGTACACACTTTTATTTGCCCAGCAAAACCCTTACAGGGCGGCCAGATATCTCTATCGGATTTCGGATCCTTGCTAAAACACAGGAAAAAAAGATAAAGGGTATGTGCTCGAGGGCACAAACGTAGGCTTGACGTGGGACTATTGTGGGTTTAAAGATTTAATTCTGCCATAGCCATAGTATATAACACACACCAAACGTACAAATACCATACACAACAATTCATGAACAAAAAAAAAAACACACCTGTCATAAACCAAAACATACAAAATAATAGGAAAAATAATTAACTTGTTGCCTACAAAAGTATTCTATCATAAATAAATTTACCACACACACACGCTACTCACACACACAGACATATACACACACACGCTACTCACCCACACACACACACACGCTACACACACACGCTACACACAAACGCTACACACACACAAGCTACACACACACGCTACACACACACGCTACACACACACACACGCTACACACACACACGCTACACACACACACACACACACACTACACACACACACACGCTACACACACACATACCCACGCCATTCACACACACACACACACATACACACGCTACTCACACACACACATACACATGCTACTCACACAAACACACACACTTACACACGCTACTCACACACACACACACACACACATACACACACACGCTACTTACACACACGATACTTACACACACGCTACTCACACACACACACACACTACTAACACACACACACACTACTCACACACACACACACACACACACTACTCACACACACACGCTACTCACACACACACACACACACACACACACACACGCTACTCACACACACACACACACGCGCGCGCTACTCACACATACACGCTACTCACACACACACACACGCTACTCACACACACACACACACGCTACTCACACACACACACACACGTTACTCACACACACACACGTTACTCACACACACACGTTACTCAAACACACACACACACACGCGCTACTCACACACACACACACGATACTCACACACACACGCTACTCACACACACACACGCTACTCACACACACACGCTACTCACACACACACGCTACTCACACACACACGCTACTCACACACACACGCTACTCATACACACACACACACACACACACACACACACGCTAACGCTACTCAGACACACACACTTGGTATACGACACACTATACCTACACAAATTACTATCGGTAGCATCCAAACGGCTTCCAATGGTCCCTTCCAACGGCTTCCAATGGTCCCCAGTGCCGATCACGTCCAGTTTCGGGCTGTATTCCAACAACGATATCTGAATTAGATTACCACTGTAGGGTCCAACTCAGATCGAAGGGAAGCCGAACTGTTCGCTTTGACGGTCGACCAGGGAATGAGCTTCTCTCAACACGGAATGTCCTTTTATAGCGTCACTCAGTGTGGGAAACTTGGGTGATTGGGGGAAGAACCAATCACGTGGAAGCATTTCAGCTTTCTTTCTTCGTCGCTTACGTTGGGTGGTAAATGCGATGCCAATTGGCTGGCATTGCTAGCCAATGACTGAATGCGTGAAATTATTTCGTCAATGTTTTTGAAAATTACCAATCGTATGAAAAATGTATTCGACCTTCAAACTTTCCCGCAATTTTCACGGAGTAATAAGAAAATGGTAACTAAAATTATCATGTTATACAAATCTTGTATGTTTTAGCTTTCCAACGGTATATTAACTATTGAAATCGGAACAGTTGTTTGAGCGCTATTAGCATCTAAAATCTTCCATTCCGCCAACCAAAAACGTTACATGTTCAATCCAGTTTTTCCAGAAGGTTCCTTAGTATAGTGAAGAAAGACATAGTCCCACGTCAAAAAACAAACAAAATAAACACTTATCGCTTTTTATTCCTAATTTCCTCTTGCTGTCGGTGGTGTGAGTGCTGCGGGGACGTTGCTTCTCGTTGTCGGGATGGCCGTTTTCAACAGCTCCTGCTGCAACGAACTCCGGCGGGGTAGTGTTTAAAACTGCTCCTTGGCACTTAGCAGGGGGTAGCTAATGACTTTGCTTACCCTCTCCGGCGAGCAAGCACAGAACACAGCACTCAACTCACGGGCCAACGGAACAACCTTCGTTGGTCTTACCAAAGCGGAACAACCTTCGCTCATACAGGACACAAACTGTAAAATAAAACAGTTAAAACGCGCACCTTTATGATGAAAACAAACGACGCGTGTCACTCGTACCGTGATCAAGGCTAGACTGATCATCCCACGATGGCTGCCGACCACAACAAACCCGCCGAGACTGGCTTCAGCACACTTTTTCGCAGCTAGAGGAAAATACCGGCCTATCTATTCCTAACAATTATTTCACAAACATGACAACAAATTATCGAACCTAACCAAAGCGAAAATATCGTTCACAAACAAAAAAACGAACGATTTTGAGCGAAAATAAACAAACTTATGTGAACGATATTCAGCAAAAGTGGTGAGAACTGTCATTCTGGGTACACGCTGCTGCGGGGGTGTCCAAATGCGGGTAATTTTCACTAATACACTCCCTCGCAAAAGTACCCAAAATAAGGGTTATTTTTACGTGAACACGCTCTTGCAGCGTTACCCAAAATAAGATAAATTTTCCACTCAATGTTAATATTGTAACCGCACAGGTGACAATCTCGCCCACATCGAGTGGAAAAAAATTGACAACAATTTTTTTCACTAACCTAACATCTAACACCGTAACAATAATAAACGGGGAATGAATAAATAAATAAATAAACAAATAAATAAATAAACAAATAAATAAATTAATATGTAAAAAATTTGCTAACCCTATCATTCCTTCCGTAATTTCTAAATAACCAATTCCAAAACTAATCGACCGGAGTTCCGAATCGTTGAAATTGTTTGGTCTTGATGTGAAGTGCTAATCCTGAAAGCATTCGCAAAGCGAGAAGCAGTAAGCTATCATCTATGTTTTTGAAATTTACCAATCGTATGAAAAATGTATTCGACCTTCAAACTTTCCCGCAATTTTCACGGAGTAATAAGAAAATGGTAACTAAAATTATCATGTTATACAAATCTTGTATGTTTTAGCTTTCCAACGGTATATTAACTATTGAAATCGGAACAGTTGTTTGAGCGCTATTAGCATCTAAAATCTTCCATTCCGCCAACCAAAAACGTTACATGTTCAATCCAGTTTTTCCAGAAGGTTCCTTAGTATAGTGAAGAAAGACATAGTCCCACGTCAAAAAACAAACAAAATAAACACTTATCGCTTTTTATTCCTAATTTCCTCTTGCTGTCGGTGGTGTGAGTGCTGCGGGGACGTTGCTTCTCGTTGTCGGGATGGCCGTTTTCAACAGCTCCTGCTGCAACGAACTCCGGCGGGGTAGTGTATAAAACTGCTCCTTGGCACTTAGCAGGGGGTAGCTAATGACTTTGCTTACCCTCTCCGGCGAGCAAGCACAGAACACAGCACTCAACTCACGGGCCAACGGAACAACCTTCGTTGGTCTTACCAAAGCGGAACAACCTTCGCTCATACAGGACACAAACTGTAAAATAAAACAGTTAAAACGCGCACCTTTATGATGAAAACAAACGACGCGTGTCACTCGTACCGTGATCAAGGCTAGACTGATCATCCCACGATGGCTGCCGACCACAACAAACCCGCCGAGACTGGCTTCAGCACCACTTTTTCGCAGCTAGAGGAAAATACCGGCCTATCTATTCCTAACAATTATTTCACAAACATGACAACAAATTATCGAACGTAACCAAAGCGAAAATATCGTTCACAAACAAAAAAACGAACGATTTTGAGCGAAAATAAACAAACTTATGTGAACGATATTCAGCAAAAGTGGTGAGAACTGTCATTCTGGGTACACGCTGCTGCGGGGGTGTCCAAATGCGGGTAATTTTCACTAATACACTCCCTCGCAAAAGTACCCAAAATAAGGGTTATTTTTACGTGAACACGCTCTTGCAGCGTTACCCAAAATTAGATAAATTTTCCACTCAATGTTAATATTGTAACCGCACAGGAGACAATCTCGCCCACATCGAGTGGAAAAAAATTGACAACAATTTTTTTCACTAACCTAACATCTAACACCGATAACAATAATAAACGGGGAATGAATAAATAAATAAATAAACAAATAAATAAATAAACAAATAAATAAATAAATATGTACAAAATTTGCTAACCCTATCATTCCTTCCGTAATTTCTAAATAACCAATTCCAAAACTAATCGACCGGAGTTCCGAATCGTTGAAATTGTTTGGTCTTGATGTGAAGTGCTAATTCTGAAAGCATTCGCAAAGCGAGAAGCAGTAAGCTATCATCTGACCCAATCAAGGCCTGAACTTGAAATCCAATTCTAATCCATTCTTCAAGACAACTCATCTTCCCAAAATGCTGCAAGTCCCAGTACTAATTTTGTACGGTTCCGACTTGCAGGGGAACGGTTGTCGGTTTTTTTTCGACTGTCCAAATTTCATGTTCTTACGGTGCCAACACTCGATACCTGAGCTAGAGTTAATTTCCGAACCACTCATTCTATTCTCTCTTTCATACATACCCTTTCATTCCAATCGCCATTTGCAATTCGACTCACCTTTTGAATTAACTCTGGAACATTGTATCTCACCCAACCACGTCAACTTTTATTCGTTCACTCATGCATATCCAATCACACATTCACGCACTCCTTCTGGCACCTATCCCACGTCATCGTCAACATTCTGGACCATGTCTCTCTGTCCCTGTTCATCTCCAAAGCATCTCTCATACTGAGACGTTTGAGAGGGACCAAAGAATGTCTCTCGCATAATGCGGTAAATAAAAAAAATATTCCCTAAGGAATTCAATTCTATCACCCTGGTGGTTAAAATCTAAAACCCCAGTATTTTGCAAGACTCCGAATGCACAACATTCGGTTGCGATGACGCTCATTTATATATATCCATATTCGGCCGCACCGTATATACATTACATTGCCTTACCACAAACGATCAGTTTCTAATCCGAATCCATCTTATCGTTTCTGGCAGCACGGCATCGTTTGGAGACGTCAACCGGCGATGACGTCATTCCTATGCGGAATGATCAATGAATAATTTATGTAAACAAACCGGAATGGAAACTCGCCGTTCACATTCCGGTTTTCGCGATTTTTTTAGGTTTCCGCGACGGTTTCTTGCGGCGAAAATACGTTGCGCGTGCGTGTTTATCCCCATAGAAGAGGGAAAAAGTGTTTTGTGCGAAGAAGAAACGCCCAAACAAGGCAAAAATTTGTAAAAAGTCCCTGCTGAAGAGGGGTGAAAACTAAGTCAATGGCACCGAACGAGGCGAAGTGATGTGTTTTCGGTTGTTTGCCTTCTGTTTCCAAGTGCCAGTTCGTGGGTGTTCTTCCAAAAGGCGCGGAATTCTATTCCGGCAAAAATTAAACTTTACACCGTCACGACTGATTTTGGAACAGAAAGCAAAACTTCAGCGGAGCGATTTATTACTCCGTCACTAGCACGAAGCACGCAAAACGTTAACGAAGGTAATGAAGAACCTTCTAACAGTAGTGTAAGTCTCCCTTATTACTATTCACTAGGAGAAGGTAGAGCAACGCATAAATGGACCGACAGTCCAAATGTAATCCGGCGGTCGCCTTTGAAAAGTTCCCAAATGAATAATCCGTTTAAAGGCAGGCCGCCGGTACAAAATTGTACTAGTTTATGCTGGTTTGAGAAGATTTGCTGGCCAAACACCAAGATTTTTCCCGGTAGGATCAACCAGCTCGTAAGACGAAGACCCCTTTTTGGCGAGAACTTTCGCCGGTAAGTATTGTGGTTCAATTTTAGCGTTATAAGGCTCGAGAGCGCTCGACAACTTCATGTTTCGTCGGTAAACAATTTGACCGACTGCGAATGAGTTCGCAAATTTGCGATGTCGCCCGTTGTATTGCTGTCGAGCACCCTCTGAGGCCTTACTAAGATTTTTAACCACAATACCCCGGATTGTCTCTAATTGGTCCTGTCTTGATTTCAGATCACCCTTCCCGGAAATCCTGGAGTAGTCATCCCCTGATGCCATTTCGCAACCATGGACGACGAAATGAGGACTAAACCCGGTAGAAGAATCGGGCAATCACTCTGTTGAACGCCGCCTACAAGGTACTCTCCCAAATACTTTGCCGTCGACTATCGCCATTTGCGAAGCAGTTCGTGGGGCATTACCAGGCGGGATTTATGGGTGCCCGCGCCACCACGGATCAGATATTCGCGGTTCGGCAGGTTATGCAGAAATGCCGCGAATATAACGTGCCCACACATTATTTGTTCATCGATTTCAAATCGGCGTACGACACAATCAATCGGGACAAGCTATGGCAAATTATGTTCGACTACGGTTTTCCGGACAAACTGACGCGGTTGGTCAAAGCGACGATGGATCGAGTGATGTGTGTAGTTCGTGTTTCGGGGGCACTCTCGAGCCCCTTCGAAACCCGAAGGGGGCTGAGGCAAGGTGATGGTCTCTCGTGCCTACTGTTCAACATTGCCCTGGAAGGTGTCATTAGAAGAGCGGGGATTAACACGAGTGGCACGATTTTCCAAAAGTCGGTTCAACTGTTTGGTTTTGCCGTCGATATCGACATTGTGGCTCGGACCTTTGTGATGATGGCGGATACGTACATCGGATTAAAGGCTGAAGCCAAAAAGATTGGACTGGTCATCAATGCATCGAAGACGAAGTACATGAAAGGAAGGGGTTCACGTGAAGACAGTAACAGTATCAGTAACCTCCCACCTCGAGTTCAAATTGGTGGTGATGAAATCGAGGTGGTCGATGAGTTCGTGTACCTGGGCTCACTGGTAACTGCCGACAACGATACCAGCAGAGAAATTCAACGGCGCATTATGGCAGGAAATCGTGCATACTTTGGTCTCCGGAGGACGCTTCGATCGAGTAGAATTCGCCGCCGCACCAAGTTAACCATCTACAAGACGCTGATCAGACCGGTAGTCCTCTACGGGCATGAGACATGGACTATGCTTGTGGAGGACCAACGCGCCCTTGCGGTGTTCGAGCGGAAGGTGCTTCGTACCATTTTCGATGGACTGCAGATGGAAAACGGAGTGTGGAGAAGGCGAATGCACCACGAACTGCAGGAGCTACTTGGGGAGCCATCTATCGTCCACACCGCTAAGATAGGCAGGCTGCGGTGGGCTGGGCATGTTGTAAGGATGTCAGACGATGGCCCGGTAAAGATGGTTCTTGAAACCAATCCGTCAGGGACGAGACGGAGAGGTGCACAGCGGGCAAGGTGGATCGATCAGGTGGAAGACGACCTGCGGACCCTACGCAGACTGCAGCCATGGACCGAGTGGAATGGAGACGACTCTTACGTACAGCAAAGGCCACACCACGGCTTGGGACTGTTTGGTAAGGTAAGTACCCGGTAGAAGAATGAACCGTAGTATTTAGGATGCGCTCCATATGAGAAATGCGGGCATCCCAGTTGCGCTGGTCCGTGCGGGCGTGTGCGCGAATCGCCGTATTTATAGAACGATTCGTTCGTTCTACCGGGTTAGCCTGCGAATGATATCTCGAATTCAGCCAATGTGTAACATTTGTTTCTTTTAGGAACCGGCTGAATTCTTTAGAGATGAACGTCGAACCATTATTGCTCAACAGGATTTCCGGACTTCCATGGCGGTTGAACCATTGTTCGCGAAAGAAGCACAAAGAAGGGCGCTACAAATTTTGCGAACGGGGGTCAACATTACGTACTTGCTGAAGACGTCGAGGACGACTAGCAAGTGTTGATTACCCCGTTTGCTTCGAGGAAGTGGGCCTATGTAGTCCACCGAAATCATCTGCCACGGTGCACCAGTTGTGCGTGACTGACCCATTTAAGGATTCCAACTAAACCGAGAGTCGAATGGTACACTTTTCGAGGCCACGTATTTGAAAAGTTTACCATCTTCAACTTTAAAGTCAGGGTAATCATCAGGATTATCTGAAACTTTAGACTTCATAGAACAATACCAGTCTGAAGTGGACAATGCCGAAATGGCTGCTACAGCACGGGATAAGGCATCCGGAACCACATTGTCCTTACCTTTCCGGTTCCGGTGCTCAATGGACATGTCGTAGAGTTGTAGTTCCAAACTCCACCGACTCAGGCGCGAACTGGTTTTCCATTTGGTTTTCAGTATCCAGGTAATGGCTGATGAATCAGTGACAAGTCGAAAATGATAACCTTCCAAGTAACCTCGAAAGTGTTCAACCGCCATAATCACCGCCAGACCTTCCTTTTCGGTAGCGTGGTAATTCCGTTGGGGAGTGGTTAGCTTATGTGAAAAATAAGCTACCACTTTTTCCCCCTCTGGATGTTCTTCCACCGAAACAGCCGCGACAGCAGTGTCACTGGCATCTGTCTGCAGAATAAATTCCTTCGAAAAATCTGGCGGGACAAGCACGGGAGGAGTGACTAAAAGTTCCTTTACCTTCAGGAACGCGAGTTCTGCT
The DNA here is from genome assembly GCF_029784165.1 of Wyeomyia smithii. Lineage (NCBI taxonomy): Eukaryota > Metazoa > Arthropoda > Insecta > Diptera > Culicidae > Wyeomyia > Wyeomyia smithii. Next base: position 160,356,048 of record NC_073695.1, on the reverse strand, counting down.
TCGGAGTTCCAGCCAATATCCTTGGCCTTCGTTTTCAAGAGGTCGGTCAAAGGTGCGGTTACCTCACTAAACCGATCAATGAAACGCCGGTAGTAACCGCACATTCCAAGGAATCGGCGCAGTTGAGTAACCGTCACCGGCCGCTCGTAATCGAGTATCGGCTGAATTTTGTCAGGATTGACCTTTAGACCTTCCTGATTCAACAAATAGCCAAGAAATTTTAACTCTGGAACCCCAAAACGGGATTTAGCCAGGTTTATCGTCAGATTGGCTTTGGCTAGACATTTGGCCACCTCTTTGAGCAATTGTAGGTGATGCTCGAACGTTTCACTTACCACGATAATATCATCGAGGTAAACGAAGACGTGCGGTTCCAGTTTTCCTCGTCCTAACACCTGGTCCATCAGACGTGCCAAAGTGGCAGGGCTGTTAACGAGACCGAAAAGTAGACGAGAAAATTGGAACATACCCCTGCCGGGCACACTGAAAGCAGTAACTTACGACTGCCTTTAGCCAAAGGAACCTGGAGAAAAGCCTCCTTTAAGTCTATAGTAGACAGGTACTTGGCTTTAGGCAGGCTTCCTAAAATACGCCCGGGATGAGGCAGAGGGTATGCATCACGTACTGTACGCTCATTAAGAGGCCGGGCAACTAGACAAAGCCGAATAGAGTCGTCTGGTTTGGTCACAGCGACAATATTCAAAGACCAATCGAAATCTGACTCTTCAATAATACCCATAGATCGCCAACGGTCGACTTCTTCCCAGACTTTAGACAGTTTTCTTGGGCTCATTTTATAAGGATATCGGCAAACAGGCGTGGCACTTTGGAATTCTTCCTTAATTACGATCCTGTGCTCTGTTAGCGAGGTCGCATTCAATTTGCCGGGCACTACCGCCTGGAAACAGGTCGTAACCTGTTCGATACAGGCCATCTGCTCCGGAGTAAGTATGGACTCACTCGGAGCAACTTTCGTCCCGTTCCGAACCTGTGTTCAACAGAGCACAAGTTTGCAACTGGGGTGTTATTCCAAAGGCGCGCCAAAAGTCCATACCGAGTATTGAAGAAACTGTTAATTGCTCCACTACAAGGGTGCAAATAACCTTTGTCTTGTTTTGGAAAGTGTACGGAAGATATATTTGTCCAAGGATCGGTAAAGTCTGTCCATTTGCTGAACGAAGTTCAACTGACCTTTCCAAACCTTTCATTGGACTTTTGGAAAACTTTCGGTACAACTTTTTGGTGATAATGGTGGCATTACTACCACTGTCGAGCATGGCCATATACTGCGACAAAAACGAAAGGACGATTATCGGACGGATCATCGAGGATGATGGTTTCAACAAACAACGGATCACGATAATCCTTATCATGAGCTGGTCGAAAACTGTTGTAAATTTGGGGGTCTAATTTTAGGCTTTCTATGGGGCGCACATCCTTACACAACTGCGACTCTAGTTGGTACGAATCCCGTTTTTAAGCAGTAGGGACAGCGAGAGACATCGAAACCCTTGAATCCACACAAAATACAGAAGACTCGTCTAGAATTTCTGCACGCCTCATGCTTGTGTCCAGTACCACCGCAGTTGTAACAGACTCCGAGACTAGGAGGTCGATGCTGTTCCACTCAGAGTTGCCAATAATTTTTTTATTTAAACTGGAAGAATGCTAAAGAAAAAACTGGAAAAACTGGATTTCAAAAAAATTTAATGAATAGCATAAAAAATGCAATAGAGCTTCTCTGTGATGGTTACAAAATCCAATGCTAGTTTTAAATATAGCAAAAAATCACTCATTTCAATCAGAACTGTTCTGTTTCGGGTTTCCTTTTCTTTTAATTTTATTGTTATCTTCTATAAATTTGAAACTTCCTGATCAATTTATCTCAAAATCATGAAAATGAACTTCACTTCAACTTTCAACTAGAGTACTGATGCAACATTTTTCACGTTACATCTGTGAAGTTTAAGTTCCAACTATCTTTGAGTTCGCTATCTTTTGGTATCTTATTATACGAACATATTTTAAACTGCTACGCAACAGAAATTATTTTGAAGAATACCACCTGTTTATGACATTTTTGAGATCGATTGTTTTTATTTTTAAATAACATGTTAAGCTACCATTGGAATTGATTTTTTCCACGATCTGGTAAAATCTATCCGTCAGTTTCTGAATAAAGCTTATCTTACTTTCCTTTTTCATCTCATCAATGCTATGTAGTTTATATTTTGGCCGTGTTTTGTGCGAGAAAATAGAATAGGCTGGAAACGTAGTTAAGAACTGTTACAATGATTTAACACAACATTTACACATTTAACACAACATTTACGTTCTAAAAAGATTTCCGAAAACCAGTCGGAGCTTGAGTACATGAAAAATCTGGGTAAAACTGGGAAATAAACAGAAAAACTGGAAGATTCTGGGATTAAACTGGAACATTGGCAACTCTGGTTCCACTAGATAGTCGAGACAAATCACCGGCTTTTGTTTGGATTCCGGTTTCGAATTTCTCTCGACAAGATTCTTTTCCGTCTGAACACCTGGCTTTTTCTTCGTGTTTTCAGACGGCGTTTTGGAAGCACAATTATCCTTTTGGGAATTTTTGCTCCAAAATGTTTTGGTTTCAACGTGGCTGTTATTCGAACCACCTCCCTTTCTGTTTGGTTGGTCCTTTTTCGATGTGTTAATTGGTGGATTTACCGAATAAGCAGCGACTTCCTTTGGAGAACCGAACACTTTTCGGTAAATCGGTGTTTTGTACGCATCAATCGATTTACTTAAAGTCATCAATTCTGCAAGCGTATTCACTGGCTTCGAAATTAGTATTTGCTTACAGTCCGGCCTGAGGTTCCGCTTGAGCACGTCGAGTTTTTCGCTCGGTGTCATGGGAACCGTCATAACACGAAATATTTTTTCCATTTCCTGGAAATAGTCCAGGAAACACTCGTTTCGCATCTGCAGGCGCTGGGAAACCTTTGATTTGAGGGCGGCGTCAAGTTCCGGATGAACGAAATTTTCCTTAAGCTCACAAACCAAATGGTTCCAGTTGTAAAGCCTGTTCTACGATCTCATAGCCCGATACCAAGTGAGAGCGTTGTCAGTGAGTAGGTGCATTGCAGAATTGAACAGCTCCTCCTCTGAAATTTGCTCGCACTGAGCATAACTTTCAACGGAGTCCAGAAATTCATTCAGTCCTAGCTCATCATCTGTCCCAGCGTATTTCTCAATTTTCCAATCGGAGGCACACTGTGGTCGACGATTATAATGGTAGCCCGAGCAGGATGGTATTTCATTACTCGTATTATTGGGCAAAGGAAAACGCCCATTTGTCGGGCTTGACCTTCCATTCACATGGTGTTGTGGGCAGAGTTGCCAATGTTCCAGTTTAAACTGGATTCTTCCAGTTTATTTTGAGTGATCCAGTCGAACAGTTTAATCCCAGAATCTTCCAGTTTTTCTGTTTGTTTCCCAGTTTTACCCAGATTTTTCATGTACTCAAGCTCCGACTGGTTTTCGGAAATCTTTTTAGAACGTATATGTTGTGTTAAATGTGTAAATGTTGTGTCAAATCATTGTAACAGTTCTTAACTACGTTTCCAGCCTATTTATTTTCTCGCACGAAACACGGCCAAAATATAAACTACATAGCATTGATGAGATGAAAAAGGAAAGTAAGATAAGCTTTATTCAGAAACTGACGGATAGATTTTACCAGATCGTGGAAAAAATCAATTCCAATGGTAGCTTAACATGTTATTTAAAAATAAAAATAATCGATCTCAAAAATGTCATAAACAGGCGGCATTCTTCAAAATAATTTCTGTTGCGTAGCAGTTTAAAATATGTTCGTATAATTAGATACCAAAAGATAGCGAACTCAAAGATAGTTGTAACGTGAAAAATGTTGCATCAGTACTCTAGTTGAAAGTTGAAGTGAAGTTCATTTTCATGATTTTGAGATAAATTGATTAGGAAGTTTCATATTTATAGGAGATAACAATAAAATTAAAAGAAAAGGAAACCCGAAACAGAACAGTTCTGATTGAAATGAGTGATTTTTTGCTATATTTAAAACTAGCATTGGATTTTGTAACCATCACAGAGAAGCTCTATTGCATTTTTTATGCTATTCATTAAATTTTTTTGAAATCCAGTTTTTCCAGTTTTTTCTTTAGCATTCTTCCAGTTTAAATAAGAAATTTATTGGCAACTCTGGTTGTGGGGCCTGGGACTGAATGACTGGTAAAACTGGTTCCGTGTTCTTAATCGGGAGTGACGGACATCGCTCTTTCAGGAAGTCCAAGAGTAACTTTTCCACCACGGTTTGGTTAATTGTGGGCGCCAGTGGTGGATCAGGTACTTCAGGTTCTTCTGGCTCTTCGATTTTGTCCGTCTCACGTCTTTCGTCCAGATCGGTCTGCAGATCAATCTTGGGAATGCAGATCTCTGAATGGCCAGACCTTGTAGGTGACGAAATTTATTTTGCAACTCTCCGACATGTAGTGTCTGTGAAGGCACGTTGAGACATTCAACCGTTCTCACATTTGACAGATTATAGCGATTTTTTCCACCCACTACATATATGTCTGAAGAAATAAGCTGCGATTCCGACTCTAATCGAGATTGCTGTCCACTTTAAGCACAACGGAGTATTTGGCCCTTCGATTCCCAGACTTTTTGCAAGGCTATGTTCTATGAGGGTCGCCGAAGAACCTTCGTCGAGAAAGGCAAATACTTTCAAAGACTAAGATGTGCCGTGCAGCATCACTGGCACAATCCGAAACAACACCGACTGTCCGTTGTGATGGTAGGTGTGGTTTTCGAAATGCTGATTAGTAGTTGAAATTCTTGCGGGTAAAGATGGCGTAGAAGGAAGTAACGCATGGTGACGTAGTTCACATCCGTTAACACCACAGCGGGAGGTTTTCCTACATGCCCGGCGACCATGAAAATTCAGGCAGCTACGGCACAGCTTCAGCGTAGTAGTTTTCCATCGATTTTCAGTGCTACCCCTTTTGAAAGCTGCACAATCTCCTACACGATGGCCATCTTTATTACAAACAGGACAACTTTCAACTACTGCACGCACTCCTTATTTCTCATCCGTTTCAATGTGAGCATGAACAAATCCTCTCTCCCGCGCTCTTGACATCTCATTCCTCTGTATCAGTTGCCAACATACATCACAACTTTACTGACGGAGTCAATAACCGTCGTCAAATTTTGCAACGTTACTACTTGGCAATTCTGGGGATGCTGAACCCACTGCAGCTTAATACTGGCAGGAAGTTTGTCTACAATTTCTTGTAAAAGAATAGGGTTGGAAAGGTGCGATATCTGATCTACGGCGATTAGATGCTGGTTTAGGTTTCGTATAGCCATTCCGAATTCGATCAGTGTTTCCAGCTTCTCCGCTCTCGGAGCGGGAGTTTCACGAACGTTTTTGATGAGATTTTCGGCATTATTGTAACCACAGGCCGTAGTAGTATTATTATAGCTGCAGAAGAACAGCGGCCATTCATCGTTGTAGGATTATGGCCGGTCGTATGAGACCGTAGTGTGGGTCGACCGCTTCCAATCATCGGTGGTGAATTTAAAGCTTTCACTGGGAGCACTTTAGTACCTGCTCCATTCGTGGTAACTGCTGGGCGCGAAGAAATAGATGTACATTGTTGTTGCATCTGCAACTGACATAACCGTAGCTGCTCTTTCAGTTCATTTAGCTGCTTCAAGGTTGATTGCTCAGTTGGCCGCTGAGTAATGTGGCAATCTTTGACCGTTTGTTTGGGTGAACGATTGACAACACTTTCGGGAATGAGTGGCGGAACTCTATTCTCACCGCTTATCCCTCTTACTGTGCCTTCTTTGGTGCTCGTGACGTGTACGGCTGGGATTAATTTAGATGTGGTTGCATTGTTGTGTGGCGGATAGACAGCGCTTCGCTCATCCGAATTTGGTTTCACTGCTGCTTGTCCATCCACCCACTCAGCGACTTGTTTCGTTCGACTTTTAATATCGTAGATCCGACTACGTACGCTGCGAGTTTCAAAATCTTCGAGCAGCGTATCTTCCATCAACTGATATTTTTCCTTCACATATTTTTTCTCCAGTTCCAGCTCTAACAGTTTCTTGTCAAGCTCTCGTTGCTCTTCCAGGCGCTTTAAATGCAGCTCTAAGCGCGCTTTTCGTGAAGCTGCTGACGAGGCGATAGCCACTGATTTTGCTGGTAGTGGGAAACAGGAAGAACAATACCATTTTATATTTTCAACGGAGTCGGTCACTCCGGCACACGAGTAGTGCCACCACTTATCGCACATATCACAAGCAACGAGATCATCGGCAGAGTCCGGCCTTTGACAGGCAGTACAGCTAAAACACGTTGCTGTTGTCCACCGTTTTCTCCTGAACGCGTTCATTCTGATCATTCATCTCAAATGAATTTCTTTAAATTTTGTTGCGGGACGAATAGGTAAAACGCACTAATTCTGTTTAGCGTAATGATTTAAGCTGCAAGTATTAGTTTATTAATTTGATTGAAAGGATATTTTAAGAATATACATACAAATTCAGTGGATTAAGGTTTACTTATCCCACGAACAAGGTTAACTTTAGGTTAGGTTTAGCGATTACCTTCTAGTGTAAGATTAATTCTGTAGGTATAGTATATTTTTTAATTACTAGATATTATACTTTTATAAAGTTTTACCTTTCATCTAGTAGGAAACAAAGATTAAGTATAATATATGGAATTTTGTCATTAATTTCGCATACACGTTGCAAAATGCTCCTACCACCAAAGAATGAATTTTATCTCTTACTCCCTTTTTCTTCTTCTAAGAATTCTTATTTTTCTAATATTCTATCTAAAATTATCTGACGTCTATAGTAGCTTGACGGTTAATTTTACCACAGTATCCCTCAGGTTGGTGTACCATGGGAAGTGTTGCCAGTGGTAACACCCGGTTAACTAATTGCTGCAAATAGTAGGACTTGAGCGAAAATTTTTGAGATTCGGGCTTACTGGCCTAAACATTTTTCAAATAAATATTAAAATACACTCAGTAAGGTTTTCTGAAGTCAAAAGAGGTTAATAATGTTTGTCAATGCCATTTATTGACAACTGAATATTGTTTTTTCAAAACGATAAACTTTTGATTTAGTTCTGAATGATTTACTCTAATATTTCAAATCAACATGAGGTGATTTATTTGCAACTATATATGATAATTTTAATCGCTATACTGCTAGCCACACACGCTATATAGCTAGCCACATACGCTATATAGCAAGCCAGGCACAATATACAACAGACATGCACAGACACGCTATAGACATGCACAGACACGCTATAGACATGCACAGACACACTATAGACATGCACACGCAAGCCACGCATGCTTTATAGCAAGCCACACACGCTACAAACATGCACAGATACGCTATAGGCATGCACACGTAAGTCACGCACGCTATATAGCAAGGCACACACGCTATAGACATGCACAGACATGCGCACGCATGCTATATAGCAAGTCAAACACGCTATAAACATGCACAGACATGATATAGATATGCACAGACACGCTATAGACATGCACATGCAAGCCACGCACCCTATATAGCAGGCTACACACGCTATCCAGCTTTCCACGAGCGGTAATGGCGGACAGTGCACGCAGCCCATTTCGACGTTTTCTGTAGGTCAGGAAATTTTCAGTCGCAGTAACGGAGTAGAAAATATAACAACATCGTAACGTAGCGTAGCAACATCAACAAACAATGGGCGTTTTGTTATTCAGATTTCGTCGTGCGCATGCGCGGATCATAATAAACAAAACTGTTTATTAAAGTTGCTATGCTACGTTGCAAAAATTTTATGTTTTTCACTCCGTTACTGCGATTGAAAACTACCCGACCTACAGAAAACGTCAAAATGGGCTGCGTGCACTGTCCGCCATTACCGCTTGTGGAAAGCTGGATAGACATGCACAGACACGCTTAAGACATGCACAGACACGCTAAAAACATGCACACTAGAGTGGCCATTTTTGTAACATTATGCGATTCCGATGAGCGCCGGGCGGAAAAAGTTTCCTTTTTACTCTAAAAATAAGCCATGAAAATTTGAAGTTGATCCGAGTTCATTGATTCAGGGTGGCCACTAAGTATCAATTTTCGATTTCCCGGTATTTTCTCGGTTTTCCCGATGATATTTAATAAAATTTCCCGGTATTTTATTTTTAAAACACATGAGAAAATCACATCAATCAAGAAATCAATTTTCTCATGCTTATTTATGCCTTGCAAAACTAGTATTACGAAATTATGAAAAACATTTCTCATTCATCGTTTCTAGTTGATCGTCGACGTTAGCAAGTACCTTCATAGTGATCTGCTGCATAATTTTCGCCCTCTTTATTTCCAAATCGTTGACAGTCGCCTTCTCGCGCTTTCTTGCTTCCTTCTGATTCTTTCTCTGTCAAGCTACTCTCGAGCTTGCTGCGCTTCTGTATCAGGATGCCAATTAAATGCATGGGCTAAATTTAAGAGTTGGGGCATTGAGAATTTGTTTTTTCGAAAAATGTCCTTAGGCAAATTTTCAAGCGGACTTCGGGAAGAAGAGCCTCAGAGTGACCAATGAAAAAATGCACATAACACTGTCAAGATGCATTTTGCAAAATGCATGAAACGATGAGATCTGTTCTTTCAAAACAATTTTTTTTCGAAAAACCTCGATCCTGGGACTTACAAAAATTTTCGAGCTGGGGCCAATGGAATGTATAAGAAATTTCATCATGGTTCTTAAAATAAATTCAACTGACACTCTGAATTAACAGTTTGATAAAAATATTATTAGCTTTTGTTTGTTTTTGATATAGGAAAAAACTTTGACAAATAGCTCCTAAAGGTGACGTCTTTCCCCAACCAAATCCAGTAGTCAAAAGGTCGAACACAGAATAAAAGAACTTTTTTTCTGCCAAACACTTAATGGAGAAAATGTTGAAAATAACAGTCTTGATTATTTATATTATTAACGAAATTTCAGCAGATATTGACCTAGTTTCCGCAACATGACAGACGAACACAGTTTGTTAAAAATATTTATATACATTCTCTTTAAAGTATGTCACTTGCAAATGCAATTAAAATGATCCGCAATATAAATGTGCTGCTTGTGATTAAAATCATATCAAAGATCGAGAAGTACAAACCGGATAGCTCCGTTCAGGTCCGGTTCGAAATAAAATCGTGACTCGAAGTTTCCGGTCCTATCTGACTTTTAACCGGATTCTACCCGAGGCGATGTCGAACACTATTCACAAGAAGTTTAAATAAGCCTCCCGCGACGCTGATTACTTTTTGACTTCTTTAAAAACTGACAATATATGTTACGGGCAGTAAATTTATCCACCTGACCAAGCCTTAATCTATTAGACGCAGATCTTGTTGCGAAGCCGCTGTCAACTTTGGCTGAAACCATCAACCAGCTTTCCACTAACCGGCAGAATCATGCCAGTTAAGTCATCATGCAAAAAAACAGGTTTTCGTATTGACATTTCCTCAGAAACTGTCGAACAAATAAAACGGCGGACATAAAGGAAGATGATTTTTCCGACGTGAAGCCTAATTTCCCGGTTTTCCCGTATTTTTTTCTCGGTGATTTGAAATTCCCGGCTTTTTCCCGCTTTTCCCGGTAGAGTGGCCACCCTGTTTAATGGACCCACATTATTTTTAGTATTATTATTATTATTTTCTAAATTGGATTACCGCTGGGGGGGTCTAACTTAGATCGAAGAGGAGCCGAACTGAAAAAGGTAGGAACTGTAGATCCACGCCGCCTTTGCCCGCAGCAATCGCTGCTACTGTCCGCCGCTGCGCTAGTAAACTGAGCTTGCTTGAGGAGAAGCAGTCCCTTATATAGCCCAACGAGTGCATTCCCGGCTAACTAGGTACTTCATTCTGTCGTCCTTTTTAGGGAAAGGCAGCAAGCGACCAATCAAAGGTCGACATTTACGTTTCGACAAGGTTCAACAATTTTCAATAGTTGTTACCGTTTACACATATTACCCCGTATACCACATACGAGCAACCAGGGAGAAACGAGGCATACTGCTAATCGGTATAATAGGCTTGTTAGTACTAAAATTTAATGTCGTCATTAATGTCTGAATTCCCGTCATATGTGTTTAATGAGCATTAATACTTACACATGTGGCTTTTTATGACGAAATTTTTCGCTTTTCTCATAAAAACCCAGGTTCTCTACAGTTTTCAAATAAAAAAGTGTGCCATAATGACTAAAATACTCAGAAAACTGTGCAATTGGCTGTGGTTCTGTCCAACATGTAATTATTCATGAATTTTATTCAAGCTTTTATGATTAACTAACTAGTGAATAATACAAAAAACTATGGTTCCCCTAACCTTTACACTTTTGGAGTTTATAATACTATGAGTATTTCAAATTATTTCACTAACTTTCGTCAACTTTAACATAAAAACAATCAAAATTAAAATTGGGGCAGAATGCACTATGAAGAGCTTGCAGGAGATTGCTTGACAATTTAGAGCATGTTCCATTATTTTTGATTTTACTTTCGAGACTTCAAGCGCTTCTCACTTCGCGTGCTGATTACTGCTAGTGGCATATTAGCCTGTAGCTTTGGAGCATACTGACCTTTGTTGTGGTGCGTTTTGGTCACGGGCTTGTTTGGCGGCAATGGTAATTTTTACCAAAAAAGACATTGAATACGAGTATTTTATAATAAATTTCGTCATAAACATGAAATAAATAGATCCTACAATCATCCTACACGTTCAATGTCGCTTTGAAATGATTTGAAGCGCTGTAAATCGCGAAAATGCTTAACTGGTGCGTTTTGTACAATCCTCCCCTACGGTCTAAAGCCTGTATCAGACTAACCGTTGTAGCGGTTGACCGCTACCGTTCCGTTCCTTTTCGACCAATCAGAGCACAGTGGTCGACCGTCGCTAGTTGTTGTTGTAAAAAATAGAATTATTTCTATTTTTGCTGCCAACCGTTCCCAACGGTTGGCGACTGCTGTCATTGACATGGCGAAGGCAAACGTGCCTCTTCACACCTACACAAAGTCACATATAGAGACTTATCGAATAAAAATGTGTGCTTCTCTTTCTGGCACACACGACAGCCAGTCAAAACATTAATAGCAACGGCAACGCTGCTTGGTGATGTCAAATTTCGACCAACGGGAACGGGAAGAAAAAAAAAGAAGTTTTGTTTTGATCGTCTCCGCTAGGAACTTGTTTTTATTAAATCTGTGTTTCGTTTGTTAGAAATAGTTCCAGTGCAAGTGAAAAAAACTTGACCGTTCGTGCCTCTCCGGAGGAATATAGTCAAACGGTCAGACTCAGCTTTTTTGCTGCTGCGTTTGCGGGTTTTTGTCGTGTTCGCGTAGTGTTTGTTTTGTAATGCTGATTCACTTGCACGTAGGAAATCCAGCGATCAAATTGGACACAAAATCCAGTCGTCCTCTGGAAGGTATCGACGATGTTCGAGGATGAATCCGGGATCGGAGCACGGCATCGGCGCTGGTTTCAGCTGCATGGTCATGTCCTTCGCTATTGGACCTATCCTGATGATGAAAAATGCAAGCCTCCGATCGGGAGCATGAATTTGCAGAAGTGCTGCCCCCAGACTGGCTCTCGATTGAACAAGTTATTATTACAATTTCGACGTCCAGCACCGCCGGATGATGTTGAATCGCTGGTGCTAGCAAAGCAAGGTAATACTGCTATTCAGCGGTAGGCTTTCGTGAATATATGGCTTTCACCGGATACTAATACGTCGTCCTATATTTTTACAGGTATTTGCTCTCAGCTGATTGTTGCGACGAGTGGTGTGCTAATTTTAATATAATACTTGCTTTGCATAAAGCCTGGGGACAGACCGATAGCAGAAGTACGAGTTTCTAAATACGTTCAATCTGCTTAATATCGGTTTTCTGTACAGTTGCCATTGTTAGTTGTATTATTAGTTAGTTAGTGAGTTAGTAGTAGTATTGTTAGTTAGTGAGTTAGTAGTAGTACAGTAACTATTCGCTAACTGGGCACGCTTTAACTGGGCTTCTTTTTAACTGGGCGCTCGCTAACTGGGAGGATTCCCAGTTAAAAAGACAACAAATGTCAAATATCTAAACGAACGGGGGGCATGTGGATTGGGAATGAAAACTGAAAATTTAAAGTTTTCTAATCGAGCATAGTTAAAATACAAAAACAATAATATAGCTAATAAATGAACTCGCTATATAAAACTAAAGTTTAAAAGCTTTATTTGAGAGATGAGTTTGTAGTTGTGGCTTCTCTATTTCGTGATCAACTTGAGAACGAAAGCCTTTTATGCAGTTGTCGCGAAGCAGCGTTATCCATCAAACTCCCCCTCGGCGTTGAGATGATATCCCAGTTAGCGAGCTGATTTCAATAACTGGGAAGTGCTCGTCGCCCAGTTAGCGAACAGTTGCTGTATTATTAGTTAGTTATTTATTAAAATTATGAATTCGAATGTCCCAAGCAGATGAAGATTAGTGTCTTTTTTTTCAAATAGGATTTTATGTGATGAATTAATTATTTACTAGGTAATATTAATTAAGAATTTATGTTGTGTGTTCTGCCATAAACGGAGACATCAACACTTATATACATTTAACACTTTATTATATTAATAGTTTGTAGTTGCTTTTAAACAAAAAATGAATTGAAACTCAAACCTAATCTTACATTTATCTTTTACTGGCTATGATTGAGAATTGCAACGATTTTTTCGGAACTTATTCGACATATTTTGTAATGTTTACAAATTAGTAAGCATATGTACAGGGGTCAAAATAAGTAGGATAGGCAAGTGCCGGTATGTATGACAAACCTGCTAATTTTTGGATGGGTTTGATAATTGGTTACCTGATAAAAATGCTTATTTGCATCATTGGCATAGATGAAAAAAACATTTCTTAAGTGAATGTTCCATCAAGATCAGGAATCGGCAAAGGGCTCATCGAGAAATGGCTATTTCTCATCTGGAAATCCCCAGAGGAACCTGTCTCAGGGAACATTTACGTTTCTGCATAAAAATATGGCGTGTGGCTCCTATATCTCCAGGATTTTTCATCTGGAATCTTTCAAAAGGCATATTTTTAAATTTAGGCGTCATTGGCCACATTCGGAACAAACTGAATGTCCCGAAGGAACTCGTAGTGCGAGAATTTACATTTCTGCAACAAAATATGGCATGCGACACCTCTATCTTCAGGATTTTTTATCAGAAATCATCCATAAGACATATTTCTGAACACAGATTGCATTGGCCACTACCGGAACAATTTTAATGCCCCGGAGGAACCCGGAATAGAGACATTTCCATTCCTGCATCGAATATAACGTGCGACACCTCTCTCTTCAGAACTATTAGGCATCTTCCAAAACATTTATTTTTGATTATTGGTTGTTTTGGTCACTTTTGAAACAATCCTCGTCGTGTTCTTTATACTGTAGACATTTAAAATGAAGAAGGGAAAAGAGAAGTGCTTGACTCTTAGGAAGGGGCTTGAAGGAAGAAATGAAGCAGGGTAGACAGTTGGGAAAATATACGGTTGTGAAACGGACGCATATGCTGGTTGGTCGATTATCCGGAAGCATTGAGGGAGGATTCAACACACCAAAATTTTATGAGGCCAACCGTGTGAACTGGAGCATTGTCATCCTGAAAAAAAACCTTCCCCATTTGGGAATAATGTTTACCTCATTGAAAAAACCTGATGATAAGAATAATTTCATAATTCAGTTCAAGAATCAAGGATTGTTTCAAAAGTGACCAAAACAACCAATAATCAAAAATATATGTTTTGGAAGATGCCTAATAATTCTGAAGAGAGAGGTGTCGCACGCTATATTTGATGCAGAAATGGAAATGTCTCTATTCCGGGTTCCTCCGGGGCATTTAGATTGTTCCAGTAGTGGCCAATACAGTCTGTGTTCAGAAATATGTCTTTTGGATGATTTCTGATGAAAAATCCTGGCGATAGAGGTGTCGCATGCTATATTTTGTTGCAGAAATGTAAATTTTCGCACTACGAGTTCCTTCGGGACATCCAGTTTGTTCCGGAAGTGGCCAATGATGCCTAAATTTAAAAATATGCCTTTTGAAAGATTCCAGATGAAAAATCCTGAAAATATAGGTGCCACACGCCATATTTTTATGCAGAAACGTGAATGTTCCCTGAGACAGGTTCCTCTGGGGATTTCCAGATGAGAAATAGCCATTTCTCAATGAGCCCTTTGCCGATTCCTGATCTTGATGGAATATTCACTTTAGAAATGTTTTTTTTTTTTCATCTATTCCAATGATGCAAATAAGCATTTTTATCAGGTCATCAATTATAAAATTCATTCAAAAATTAGCAGATGTACAACCTACCGGCACTTGCCTATCCTACTTATTTTGACCCTTGTACATAGGCTTACTAATGTGTAAACATTACAAAATATGTTGAATAAGTTCCGAAAAAATCATGAAATTCTCAATTATAGCCAGTAAAAGATAAATGGAAGATTAGGTTTGAGTTTTATTTCAATTCATTTTTTGTTTTCCATTTTCGCTTAATTTTCACTTAACTGCGAAAGCAACTACAAACTATTAATATAATAAAATATAAAATGTATGTAAAAGTGTTGATGTCTCCGTTTATGGAAGAACACACAATATGAATTCTAAATAAAATTAGTTAACATTTAATTCATCTCAAAACATCCTATTTGAGAAAAAAAACACTAATCCTTATCATAATTTCAATAAATAACAAACTAATAATACTACTACTAACTAACTTATAATAATACTACTAACAATGGCAACTGTACAGAAAACCGATATGAAGTAGATTGATCGTATTTAGCATTTAGCAACTCGAACTTCTGCTATCGGTCTGTCCCCAGGCTTCAAGCAGAGCAAGTGTTTCATTGAAATGAGCACACCACTCGTCGCAACAATCAGCTGACAGCAAATTCCTAAAAAAAAAATGAAAAACGACATATTAGTACCTGTTGAAAGCCATATATTCACGCAAACCTACCGCTGAATAGCAGTATTGCCTTGCTTTGCTAGCACCAGCGATTCAACATCATTCGGCGGTGCTGGACGTCAAAATTCTAATAATAATTTGTTGAGATCGAGAGCATACCATTCTGGGTGCAAAAGTTACTTTCTGAGTGCAGCACTTCAGCAAATCGGATCGGAGGCTTGCGTTTTTGCGCCACTAGCGCCGATGCCGTGCTCCGAACACGGATACATCCTGGGGGAATTCGCAATATGCCTTCATATGAACGGTACCTTCCAGATAACGACTGAATTTTTTGTCCAATTTAATCGCTGGATTTCCTACGTGCAAGTGAATCAGCATCACCAAACAAACACTACGCGAACACGACAAAAACCCGCAAACGCAGCAGCAAAAAAGCTGAGTCTGACCGTTTGACTATATTTCTCCGGAGAGGCACGAACGGTCAAGTTTTTCACTTACACTGTTTAGTTTTAACTTTAACAATTGAAATACACAGATTTAATGAAAACAAGTGGCGCATGATCAAAACAAAACTTCTTTTTTTTTTCTTCCCATTCCCGTTGGTCGAAATTTGACATCGCCAAGCAGCGTTGCCGGTGCTATTAATGTTTTGACTGGCTGTCGTGTGTGCCAAAAAGAGAAGCACACATTTTTATTCGATAAGTCTCTATATGTGACTTTGTGTAGGTGTGAAGAGGCACGTTTGCCTTCGCCATGTCAATGACAGCAGTCGCCAACCGTTGGGAACGGTTGGCGGCAAAAATAGAAATAATTCTATTTTTTACAACAACAACTAGGATTGGGCGATCTTCAGGGAAAGATCGATCTTAAGAATCGATTCAGCCTGGAGGTCCCATGATCGATCTATCTGAAAAATCGAAGCCGCAGGATCGATCTCTATTGAATCGATTTTTAGAGCACTTTTTGTGTCGCTGTGAAATTTACCGAACCAAGTACCATTTTTTTTAATTAACTTTGATATTAACACCAGTGAGCAAGAATAATCTATTATTCATGAAGAATCCAAGTCACCTCAATAGTCGCCTCTCGTCACTGACGAGATCAGCAAAATGTTTTATTAGAGAGTACGAGTGAAACTTTGCTGGTGACAGCTGAGTCGAACAGTCCAAAATCCAGCCGATCCACCATCTGCAATATCAAAATTGTTCAGGCGACTCGTCACTCGCCTCGTTTTCTGTAATAAGCCCCTATAACAAAAAATCCCTAAACGCGATTACTCGAAATAATGTTTTTGGAGCTTGGTTCGACTGTTGTATTATGGGCAGGAATGGAATTGACTATATGGAGGCATGATGATGTTATAACCGCACGCAACCATTCAAAAGCCGATAAGATAACATTAGCCGGAAACGATACACGATACCTGACCTGACCAGAAACGGTACACGGTAGCTTGAGCTTGAGCTTGAAAGACCCAGGACTATGCTATCCCTGTCAAATCTCATATATTTGCTGCGTACTCAACATCTCAACGGTCTGCGGTTCGCCTGACAGATACGAAAAAAGTCCAGCAAAAATCCATTTAACTTGAAATGGTTGCCGGATGAACTCTTTACTCTCGCATTAAAAAGGGATAGCATGATGTCATCCCGTTGGAACGACTGCACATGACCAGAAACGGTACATGATACCTGACAATTACTAAAATTCGCATCTAGAAAAAATTCTGCACGCACAGTTCTGCAAAAATAAATGAAATTTTCAAAAAATCGAAAGAATCGGATCGAAAAAAGCGATCTTTTCTTTTTTTTCAGGGCTGAAGAATCGATTAAAAAAGTCGAGAATCGGGGCTGAAATGATCGATTCTCCGCAGATCGATTCAAGATCGACCAATCCTAACAACAACAAGCGACGGTCGACCGCTGTGCTCTGATTGGTCGAAAAGGAACGGAACGGTAGCGGTCAACCGCTACAACGGTTAGTCTGATACAGGCTTAAGATTAGTTTAAGGCAAAATTAAATGTTTGTTAACACACTATACACAAAACACTCTTGAAACATTGCTGGATTGGGAAACCGGAAACGCTGTTGGATATATAGAAAGAGGAGGAAAGATACGGGTGGAAAGGGGGTTGGAAGAGGGAGGAGAGGACAACTAAGGAATAGAGAGTATAGAAGCTACATTGGAAAGTCATTCGTTGATAGACCGTGTGAAGAGAAAGGTCCAATCGAGGAAAAGAAGTTTTTTGTACAAATCCAAGTGGAGAAAAAGACTTAAATAGCTACATTAGCCTAACTGGTGAATCAGGTAGGAACAAATAACGCAACGTAAAATCCGCCAAGATACTAGCTTCTCCTCCTCCGTCCCCAACCACGAGGACCCATTATTGGAGGTTTTTTTGCCATATCCATCCGCGTGGCTAAGAAGCCAAAAGCCGTCTAAAGATTGAGCCAACTCAGTTTCCGGGGTAGTGTGCCCATTAGAATTCACTCCCGTACGACGAAGCTGCTCCGAGACCCAGCGAGGAACGACCAAGAGCCACCACGACGTAGTTTCCCCAACCCAATCAGATCCAGCATCAGCCGGCCGGCACAGCGCATTCTATACACACCATACACTCACACAAAAGTAAGTCAAAATAAAATCATAACGATAGACGACCGTATTTGGCTTCCGATTGGTGTCACATGTCGCAAAGCCGACCTTGAGTCTCCGAAACTCGCGCTCGTGCTAGCCATCAAAAGAGGCCTTTGGAGCCCAGCCCGCATAGTCCCCAGAGGTACGACCAGGGACTGGGGTGATTTGAGCTGGTCCTTCCGACCATAGAGAGATAACAAATGGCGCCCAACTAAAAGACAAAACCGATCAGAAGTCCAAAGAGTGCCTTAGATAGGGAAAATAAGCTAGGAATTGCTAAATTTGCTCAAAGTGGTGAAAGGTAAAGTGGGTCACCGCCAATATGAGAATACGTTTTTTCACGGAATTTATTTGAGAATAATTTTGCTTACTAGTGCACGTACATCCTCAAAAGTAAGCCAGCTAAGTTTGTTAATTCACCAAGTAGCGGGGAATTACTGTCGTGTGATATTATAAAAGAAGAAGGTTTTTTTAATGGGTCTTGATTCAACCTTGTAATCGAAACATAGTGAATGTATTTATCCTGATGAAGTTTTATTCAAATTCCTAATTAAAAAATAAAATAAAAAACTTACTGTTCACTCAAGCATTTTCCATCAATTCATTCAAACCAGTTGTATGCCACAATGAACATACAGGCGTTATATAGGAATTTAAATGTTTCACAGTTGTCGACAGATGAAGTAGAACATGAACTACTTATACGGAATGTATCATTTTCAATGAATGAACATGAGAGCGTTAAGAGAAGGAGATTGAAGGATCGAATGAAGCAGGAGAAAGACTTACATAGTATTGCAGTTACGTATTCGCCGACTTAGAAAGAGGTGGCGACGGAAATTTCAATTATTTACTCAAAATCTTTAGGAATAAAAAATTTGTTAGACAATCCAAAAACCGATGAAGTCAGAGAGAAAAGTTAAGAACCCGTTTGATACACTACAGAGTTAGAACATATTTACTCTTGTGTGTTCGAGAAGCCCAAAGGCATTTGCCTAAAATTCAAAAAAATAAAAAAAAAAAATATTAGTGAGAAACTTGCTCAGACTTTTTCAGAGCATTTTCCAGATATTAGAGATGTGGGAGATGATGAGTTAACGAGACCAGATGAGCTGGAAAGCGACCTAAGTAAAGCCATCGAGAAAGTAAGAAGTGAAATTGAAAATTTAAAGGACTCTGCTTGCGAAAAAAGGGGGGTAGAAGAAACCGAAGAAAATCATACAGAAGATTCGGGTGAGGTAAGAGAAGAAACATTAGAAAGTAGAAAGCAAGAAATGGAATCAGCAGATTCTAGATCTAAAGATATACTACAAAAACTATCGGAATATGAAAAAGAAAATAACGAAATACCTTCCGATCTGATACTGCATTTAAAAGCGTTTGTTACACAAACTAAAGAGCAACAGAGAAAACACCATGAAAGAGAAATTCAGATGCAAAAAAAGAATGTTAACGGAAGCCAGGGAAAATTTGAAAAGACAAGAAAGATTGAAGAAATTACTTAAAAATCTCAATGAACAAATGAACATCAGTGTACAGGAACCAAACTTAGATTTTCCTGAGCCGCTGAAAATAGAGAAAGACAGAAAGGAAAATTATACGAATGATTCGAAGAAAATGCAAGAATCTAAGATAGAAAAAGTCAATGTCCCGGTTGATGAAAGCTCGGAGCGTTCAGAAACAAATTCACGAAATCAATTTGAAATGCTAGGAAAAACGAGAAAACCTGAAACTTCAAAATACAGAAAATTTAAAAGAAATAAGCAGAAGTACATGAGCTCGTCTGGAACATCTGATGAAAGGTCATCATTTGAAAGCTCAGCATCGAGCTTTTCGTCACTAACAGGCTCTTCTGATTCATCAGAAGCGAACCGAAAAATAAAAAAGAAACACAGAAAGAGAAGTAGAAATCGTATATCTTTGAAAAGAGTACCTATTTCGGAATGGAAATTAAAATACGATGGTAAAGATAATGGTCGAAAGCTTACTGAGTTCCTTAGAGAAATAAAGTTGAGAAGCAGGGCAGAGAAAATTTCAGACCGCGAGCTTTTCCGAAGTGGAATTCACTTATTTACAGGAAAAGTCAAAGATTGGTACATTGAGGCAATGGAAAACCGAGAGTTCTATTAATGGTCGCAGTTAAAAAAGGAACTGAAACGAGAGTTTCTTCCTCCGGATCTCGATTTTCAACTTGAGATCTAAACTACTAATCGCATACAAGCGCGCCACGAAAAATTTGGAGATTATTCCTACGACATGAATAAATTTTTTCAGTCTATGACTCGGCCGGTTTCAGATCGAAGAAAATTCGAAATCATTTGGAGAAATATGCGCTGTGACTATAAAATGCAATGGTGGGTAAAAGAATTAAATCGCTTTCCCAACTAAAAAAAAAATGGTAGACTTGTTGACGAAAATTATTGCAATAGGTTCCAAAGGTCGTTCGAGAACAATTATAAACCTCGCCCTAGTCAGATGGAGGAAATTACTTTTGACAAGGAGAATAATTTTAAAAGCCCTCCAAACAAATTTAAGCAACCCAAGAATGACCAGAAGGGCGATCTAAAAGTAAAAGAAAGTAAGGGAAAACATGTGATTACCGAGAATGCTATGGAAAGCTCTAGCAAAGGTACTTTACAACAGCTGATCAACCAGTACAAACGTCCGCCGATAGGGACTTGTTATAACTGTAAAGAAGCAGGTCATCATTACAGAGAATGCTCTCAGTCAAATCGCAAATTTTGTCGTATTTGTGGTTTTCCGGAGGTGCACACTAAAACTTGTCCCAACTGTCCAAAAAACGAGGAGGAGCTGATACCAAATTCTCAATACCCTCTAATAAGACAAATGTCACGACAAATTTACTGCATAATGGCTTCGAGCCAGTTTCAGATGCAGAATATACAACAGATCACGACGTTGAAGAACTTTTAGTACATGTTGACGGAGATGCACGTCTATATATAAAGGTTGATATTCTCGGAAAAGAGATCATCGGTCTTTTAGACAGCGGTGCTCAACGAACAGTTCTCGGAATTGGTTCAGAGCAACTGCTTAAAGATTTGAATTAAAAGTTTTTCCGTCAAATATTTCTTTGAAAACTGCCTCTGGTTCGAACTTAGAAATCCTTGGTTACGCTAACGTACCCGACATCTCCTGAGATGCAAAGGAGAATTGAAAAAAAGAGGTAGACAACATGCTGCAACAAAAAATAATTGAAAAGAGTAAAAGCGAATGGTCTTTAAGTACAGTATCCGTAATAAAGCCAACAGGGGAAGTACGCTTATGTTTAGATGCGAGACGTTTGAATGAGCGAACAAGAAGGGACGCCTATCCACTCCCACACCAAGACCGTATACTTAGTCGGTTGGGTTCAAGCAAATATTTGTCTACTATTGACCTGACCAAAGCATTTTTACAAATACCGCTTGATCCCAACTCCCAAAAATATACGGCCTTCTCGGTGCTCGGGAGAGGATTGTTTCAATTCACCAGGCTACCCTTCGGACTCGTCAACAGTCCGGCCACATTAGCTAGACTGATGGACGAGGTCCTAGGATATGGTGAATTGGAACCAAACGTTTTCGTTTATCTCGACGACATAGTCGTGGTAAGCGGAACGTTCGAGGCGCATCTCCAAGCTCTTAAAGACGTTGCAAATTGTTTAAAAAGGGCAAACCTATCAATTAACATAGATAAGTCTAAGTTTAGTGTGGGTTATATAGCCTATCTTGGTTACATACTATCAGCCGATGGCCTAAGACCAAACCCGGAAAGGATTGAGGCGATTGTCAATTACGAACGGCCTTCGTCGATCAGATCAGATCAGATCCCTCCGTCGGTTCCTTGGCATGTACAATTATTACAGGCGATTTATACCACAATTCAGCGAATTTGCAAACCCTTTAACAAATCTCTTGCGGAATAAGCCTAAACGATTAAATGGAATGATTTAGCGGAGCAATCTTTCATTCGAATAAAAGAATGCTTGATAAGTTTGTTTGTTTGTTTATTTTATTAGAGACCTTTTAACCATGATGGTCATTCGGGTTTTAGTATTTTTCAGAGTTTTGTGTGGATTTCACTGCACTTTGCTATTTTTACACTTGGCTGATGGCAGCGGCTGCCCTGGCTGCTTTTATGGCCTGGTGGTCCTCTAATATTCCAGAGTGTACCTCCTGCGTCTCGATGATGGTGACATCTTGATCTCCGACCTGCTTCGTTGGTTGCGAACTTTCGATGCCCATGCTGATGTCCAGGTGTGTCGTTTGTGCTGTTTGTAGTGACTGATGGTTGTTGTGCGAGTTTGGCTGAGTTTATGTTTGGCGAAAACGCTGATATGGATTCTCGTTGTGTTTTTTGTTGATTTGCCTACTGCTGTGCCTTTGAGATTGATGCCTGTAGGTTTGTCGCTTTTATGAATTCGATGGTTTTTTTAGATTGTTGATATCGTCGCCCAGTATTTCTTGTAGCGATGTGCTGAGGTTGCAGTTTTTTCTTTCTGTGTCGTAGATTCGACATTCGATGAGAATGTGCTGTACTGTGATTCTAGTGCCGCAGGTCGAGCACATAGCGGGGTTCCTTTTTCTTTGCGTAATGGCCGTGTGTGAGTCTGGTGTGGCCAATTCTTAGTCTGGTGATAGCCCTGTTCATTGATCTATCTTTCGAGTATGAGGTATTCCATTCGAAGGGTGTGTTTTTAATGCGTCTTAGTTTGTTGGTGCAGCGTGTCCATGTTTTGCACCAGGTGGATATAATTTTTTCGTTAATTATCCGTTTGAAATCGTCGAAAGGTATCTTTATGTCGATTGGGTTTTTATGTACGACTCCTTCTTTTGCTAGAGAGTCAGCTTATTCGTTGCCGTAGATGTTTACATGTGCTGGGACCCTACACAGGGCTGTATTTCCTCGCTTTTCGTGTAATAATTTTCCAAGTCTGATTATCCATGGGTGGTACGAGTTGTTATTGATGACCGCCGCTAGTACGCTTTTCGAGTCGCTGAATATGACGTTTAGTTCGTAGAGGTTTTTTCTAGTGCGTTCACTATGGCGAACGCTTCCGCGCTGAATATTGATAAGTGCGAAGGAAGGCAGATTGCAGTATTTGCTACCGGTGCGAAAATGCCGCAACCAACGCCGTCCGCTGTTTTTAAGCCGTCTGTGAAGCTCGTCGAATTTGATTTGTTTCGCTTTTGGAGGAAGTTTGTCTGGAATTCCTGTGTTTACTGGGAGTATTTTTTCTTCCCAATCTAATGTGTCGAAGGAGTTTTCCTTTTCGATGTTTGTGTGCGGTATGTCGAGTTCACTTAGCAGGTCTTCTGCTGTGTTAACGAGGTGGGATCCTGTGTGTGGTATTCCTCTGGCTAGTTGTTTAAAAGCGTAGTTAATTGTTTTTCTTTTTGTTTAGGATTAGGTGTAGTGGAAGTAGGCCACTTTCTGATAGGATGCTTTCGATTGGGCTGGAGTGATGCTCCTGTGGCGTAACGTATTCGTTGGTGGTAAAGCGGGCTTAGCTTGTTGGCGTTATTTCTGTTTGCGCTATTTATTGTAGGTGCTCCGTAAAGAAGTTTTGGCAAGATTACCATTTGCAGAATGCGCAGTAAACTTTTTCTGTCCGCGCCGAAATTTGTCTTGCTGAGGCAGTTCATTATTCCCAGACGTTTTTTGGTTTCGTCCCGTGTGATTTTTAAATGGTAGTTGTAGTTTAGTTTGTTGTCAATCCAGACACCAAGTAACTTTTGCTTATTGACTAGCGGGATGGTTTCTTGGTTGAGTGTTGGTGGCGTTTGATATTGGAGTTTTCTTCTTCTTCCTATATGCATTATGGATGATTTTGGTGCTGATATCTGAAACCCTGTTGTGCCGCTCCATTTTTGAATTTGGTTTAGGATTTTTTGTATTTTTGAGCGGGTCCATTTTGCGGATTTTGTTGCTACTGCTATGGTTATGTCGTCTGCGTACATTTTTATGTAGGTGCCTTTGGGTAGGAAATCTTTGATGCTATTTACTGCCAGTAAAAAGAAGGTCACTGCAAGGACTGATCCTTGAGGGACTCTGTTTTCCTGGGTTTTTATGTTTGATAGTTGATCTTCAAAACGAACTTGGAATTCTCTTCGCTCTAGGAAAAGGCTGCAGAACTTTGCCATGTTTCCAGTAATTCATGCTTTTGCAAGTTTTTGTAGAATGAGTCTTCGCCAGGTTCGGTCGTATGCTTTTGATAGATCTAGGAAGATTATTTCGGCGTGTTGTTTACTAGAGATGGCGTTTCTCTCAAAATTGCCAATCTACGTGATGACGTCATTAGTTTGGTGTCCCTTACGGAAGCCATATTGTGATTTTCCTAATATTTTGTTTGTTTCTATAGGTTTCAATAAGCGTTTGTTGACCATGCGTTCGAATAGTTTAAGCACGCAGCTCGAGAGACATATTGGTCTTAGGTTGTCAGCGGTGTTTGGGCACTTTCCTGGCTTGGGAATCGGTATAAGGGTTGACATTCTCCAGATTTCTGGGAATGTTCCGTTTTTTCAATAATTCGTTGTATGCTTCTAATAGTTTCTTTTTTGCATAAAAAGGTAGGTGTTGCAGCATTGCGTTATGTATTTCGTCAGGTCCTGTTGAGGTACCTGTTAGTTTGTCTAGTTGCTGTAGGAGCTCGTGCAAAGAGAATAGTTTGCATAAGTTTGAGTTGCGATTGCTTTTAAATTGCACTGAACGTTTTTCTTCTCTGTTTTTCTTCTTTAAAAATTTTTGATTGTAGGGGACGATCCATTAATGATGTCACGCAAAATTTGGAAAAAATGAACCCCCCCCTCCCCCTTGTCACAAACTGTCACATCTTCCTTGACCCCCTCTACCTTAGTTACGTCACGTTTTTATACCCCCCTCCCCCTTCTTTGGTAATATTTGATTGAAAATCGAGAAATTTGTTAGGAATGCTTTTTTTTCTTAATAAGAACGATATTACTGAAAGACAAACTGAAACTAAAAGGAAAAGAAGATTATAGAAGATAACTAGAAAAGGCGTTTAGTTCTTAGTCCAAGGATGCTGCTGATGGAGTCGCATACCGACGACATAGAAAGCCGAGACAGTAACTACACCATCATTGCTGATTTTTGAAAGACCATCAATATTTAATTCCTCTTCTTCAATCTATTCGCAATCCAAATCTTCTTAACATGTTACAATAGCCAAGCATTTTTATTTACGTTTTGTCCCAATTTTTATATTGATTGGATTAAGAGACACTAAAAATTTATGAAATTGCGCTGTCATTCATAAACGAACATGCACGGTAAAACAGAATTAACGAAAATTATGATTTTCAACGAGAAAAAAAAATTAGATATTAGGTATGTGACTTTTTTTATTTATTTTTTTTTTTTTTTGAGTTGAAATGTGACGTCACACTCAGGCTAACCCCCCCTCCCCCATATGTCACAAAATGTCACAATAATTGAAACCCCCTCCCCCTCTAAACGCGTGACATCATTAATGGATGGTCCCTAGGCTTCGTTTGATGAGGCTTTTTAAAGTGTTCAGCTAGATGGTTTGCTATGTCGAGTGGTTTTGTGATTATTTCGTTCTCCGCTTCGATGGCCCATGTTCTTGGAGTTGATGCTGGGCCCTTTTTGGAAATCGCACGAATACGGTTCCAGATTTCTTTGGTTGGAGTGTGTTCGTTTATTGATGATGCAAAATTTTCCGATGATTTTCGTTTTTCTTTTTTGATTATTTTTCTGCATTTAATCCTGGCCCGTGCGAATTGTGCGTGTGCTGATTGCTAGAGTGGATCGTTTGGGTTTGTTTTTTGTTTTTGTTTCTCAATGTGTGCCTTCTTTGTTTTATTGCTGCCGCCATTGTTGAGTTCCACCAGGGAACCGCTTTAGGGTGTGCTTTTGTTGAGGTTTTTGGTATGGATTGGGTGGCTGCTGATTTGATGGCGTCGGTAATTTCTTCAATTGAGTAGTTAGTGTTGAGGAGAATCCTGTTTTCGATTTCATCTTCGAATTTGTTCCAGTCTGCCTTATCAATTTTCCAACGGGCGGTTCGTTGTCTTGTGGTGTGTTGTTTTTGACCTATCATAATTGGGAAGTGAACGCTGTCGTGTTGGTCAGTCGCAACTGTAAAGTTGACTTTGTCCGCTATTTCAGCACTATTCATCGCTACTAAATGCCTATCACGTTTATTTTCAAAAAATGATCGAGTCATATTATTCATTTTCTCATGCATCAATTCTTCAAAATCGGCAGCTCTTTCTTTTAGAGTACCATTTCCATTTAATCTCATTCCTTCTATCCCGATCTTGAACGCGTTGTCTATCTGAGCAGTAATGTTGTTTTGCAAATTTGTAAAAGAGGCAAAAATTTTGTTCATCTCGTCTCTTATTACCTTGACATCCAAAACCGATACATTCTGCTCATCACAACACTCAACTGAACCGATAGACAATTATCACATTTGAACAGAAGATTGTCATTCGCATTGATCAACTTAATAGCCGCATGACCGATGCCTACACAGCGAGAGTGAAATCTCTGTTTGCAGTTAAAACAATAAACGACATCGTTGATCACAACCGTTTGACTACACTTTGCACATTCCATTTTACCCACACAGTGGATGCTGTACGGCGACACAACACTACCGACAGAGACAATTGAAAAAAAAAAAATAAAAAAAAAATAAACTATAATGCTCGTCATTACGCAGTTCGTCTTTTGTCCATAGCAGCGTCTATGCAAAGTTTCAGCCAAATCAAAAGTGGTCGAGTTAATTGATTGCCCGTTTTTTATGGAATTGCACAGATGATTCTCATAGCTTTAAATAAAGACGCAAATGACCTTGACGGTTAAATCGTCTATAACGGAACGTTTCTCTAGATAATTGGGATAAGGAAATAATTTTTTAATAATTTTTGGACGACCCGCAGTGGAACACTTAGAACATCAAACCTGATCAAAATTATTTAAAAAAAATTTTTGCACTGAAAACGTATCATATTGTGAAAATAAAAACTAATGATTGGATTTAAATTCAGTCATAGTCGGGTCAAAATTCATCCAAATACTTGAATTTATCATGGAATGACTTTACACATTTCAATCGGTTGACAAAATTTCATTTGGGTAACCAAGGCTACAACTATCCAAGAAGCGAAAAAATAAGAATTTCTCAATTATTTTCACATAGCGATAAAACACGAAATCGGAAGCATCCGGAAGGTTTTTCTTCACCATTATAACTAAATATATTAGCACTTTCACCAAATATATTAAATACCAATATAGTTCACTTACGTGAAATTATGAAGACAAATTGAAAATGACAGAAGCGTTAGTCACCTTTTCGACCGCTAGGTGCGCCACTTCTGATTTTGTTCTTCACGACATGCGAAATAGAGCAACTTTTGACAATAATATTACCCTAATGGGTACACTGAAAAAAAATCACATTTTATTGTGAAGTGGACTCGGCCGAATATTTTATAATAATAAAGTTCGCCTATGCATAAGGCAATCCATGGGTGGTGTTCCACGGTTTGTACGTTTGTCGACCTCCGAAAATATTTTGAGTTGTAAAATGGCGACTTCCGGTGACTGGGAAACTGCCGAAAATGACCAAATACCACCTAATATGGGTTTTTTTAAACTAGAATGACGCTCAGAGGCCAGAAATTGTCTCGAAATGCCAGTTTGAAATCAAAGATGGCGACTTCCGGTTTTTGAAAAATCAGACAAAATTTTGAATTGTAAGATGGCGACTTCCAGTGATTGGAAAAAAGAGGAAAATGACCAAATACCACCAATATGGATGTTTCTTTAACTAGAATGACGCTCAGAGGCCAGAAATTGTCTCTGAATACCATTTTGAAATCCAAGATGGCGACTTCCGGTTTCTGAGAAACAGCAAGATATGACCAAATACCATCCAATATGGGTATTTCCGAAATCGTGATGATGCACTGAAACCACAAATCGACCTCAGACAACATTTTGAGTAGTAAAATGGCGACTTTTGGTGACTGGAAAACTGCCGAAAATGACCCAAAAACAACCAAATATGGGTGTTTCTTTAACCAGAATGATGCTCAGAGGCCAGAAATTGTCTCCAAATGCCATTTTGAAATCCAATATGGCGACTTCCGGTTCCTAAACAACAGTGGCAAAAGACCAAATAACACTCATTATGGGTATTTCCGGGATTGTTATGATGCACTGAAGCTACAAATCGACCTCAGATAACATTATGAATTGTAAAATGACGACTTCCGGTAGATGGGAAACTGCTGAAAATAACCAAATATCACCCAATATGGGTATTTCTTCAACCGGCTGATTTCCATCCAATATGAGATGTTTCGATACCAGAATGATACACAGGAGCTAGAATCGACCACAGACAACATTTTGAATTCTAAGATGGTGACTTCCGGTTTCTGTAGAACAGCCGAAAATGACTAAATAACACCTATTATTTGTGTTTCTTAAACCAGAATGACGCTAAGGGGCCAGAAATCGTCTCCAAAAAAATAGCCTAAAGGGACCAAATACCACCCAATATGAGTGTTCCTTTAACCAGAATGATGCATGGAGCTAAAAATTGACCTCAGACACCATTTTGAAAAGTAAGATGGCAACTTCTGGGAAACAGCCGAATACTACTGCATATGAACATTTCCGTAATCGAAATAATGTATAGAAGCCAAGCATTGACCCTGGACACCATAATGAATTCGAAGATGACCACTTTCAGTTTCTGGAAAACAACGAAAATAACTGAATACCACCTAACATGAGTGTTTTCGGAATAGAATATAAACAAATCGCAAGAAATCAATGAATTTGGAATGTTGAAAATTATTGAATTAAACACAAAAATAGGCGGGACGAAGTTTGCCGAGTCAGCTAGTAAATACATGAATATGCTGGTTGAAGCAAAGCTGCAAGTGATGAATACGAAGATTAGAACTCGAGAGCAAAAAATTCGGAGGAATAAAAAAAACAAAAAATACTTTCAAAAAGAAGAAAACTAAACATTAAATAATAGTTTTTGCATAACAGTTGTTATCACTAATTATGTTTGTTTTGTTGAATATCTTTTATATATAATATAAAAAAGCTTTTAAACCAATTACAACATGATATGTATCCATACTTAAATTGTTAAATTGATAGAACATTCAAGTGTTATCTAAGCTAAAAGTTGCACAACAACCATATACGACTATTGACAACCATTGTGCGGTTTCTCCTTTTATCTTTTTCACGAGGTAATTGAAATATTCATTTAATTGTACACTTCGTGGCCTGATTATTGAGCTTGAGCTTGACGGCAGCACATTTCGTAGTTGCTTCCCGTGATGGATCTGAGCTAGTGAAGTTACACAGGGAACCACGTATATAGCAACTTGGGATTTGTTTACCATTTACACGTCGTGGCCTGATTATTTGAATATTTCTTCTTCGTGCCTCGATAAGCTACATCTATTATATTATCAATATTTAACTCCCGGAATGGCGTTAGTTTTACATACAAACAATATACGCACGAAATCTGCAACATATTTTTTTCTGTGAAAGTATGAAATTGAGTCAACTAAATCTAAAATTGAGTAAATTCAGTTTCGTGTGTGAGAATGTCACACGCTCACAGAAATTCAACAACAATGCACAGTGATACAGTAAGGCAATATAGGCGGACACGAGTTTTTCGATGCGATTTTGTGGTTTTAGAGTAAAATTTTTTTCTAAGAACTTGTTTTTTATATTTAGTCTATCTTTTATGTGCAAATGAAAATTAGGGTGGTCCTGAAATCGACTAAATGAAAAAACTAACTTTTTATTTGCATAAATAAATGTATACATTCATCGGCACAGTTGTAGATCAACTAATTTTAAGCAGCTTTCGGTATTTCTTTACAATACTTATACAATATTTGTTCTATCAAATGATACCAAAAAATATTATTTATGTTTGCCCTAAACGGAGACATCAATATATCAAAAGGGCCTATTTTTAAAATAGAAATAGTGAAAACTCTTCATCTGTATAATATATCGACAATGTTTTTTCGTCAAAATTGGCGTATTTTTGATTAAAGTTACCGAAGAAAACTTTGTTTTTAAATTTGAATTGAAAAATTGAAAAAAAATTTGAATTTGAAAAAAATAGAGCGAAAAGACTGTTCTTGGAAACCAAATTTCATGTCTACAAAAAAGTTTTTTTACAAAGTTACTTAGAATTAGTTGGTCTACAAGTTTGCCAAAAAATGTTTTATTTCGTTGATTTTAGGAACACCCTAATTTTCATTCGCACATGAATAGAGGACTATGTATAAGAAACAACTTTTTACAAAAACTGTGGCTTCAAACCGCAAACCAAAATCGCAACGAAAAGCCTATGTCCGCCTAAATTGCCTTACTGTACCACTGTGCAATGAGTTTAGTTACCTTTTTCACCACAAGAGGGGGTGTTCCCTGTCTGTCTTCACGGGAATATATGGGAAATTCGAGAGTGAACTATATTGTTATTTTAAGATATTTGCTGACAGCTTCCACCGAGTGTCACACAGCATAACTTGTGCGCAATAGAGTTTGCATGCAAGGTTGCTGGTTACGGAAAAAATGGTTTAGTATGATTGAGAGTGCTACGAGTTCCGCTTCGTTAAAGTGTACAGTTTTTAATTTGTTTTTTTTTTTAATTTGCATAATGTAAGAAGCATGAATTGTATTTGATATCATGTTTAGCTAATTTAATGTTTTTTTGGATGTTCTGTTAGGATGATTACTTTCTGTTTTGACAATTAATGCTCTAGCCGAAGAACCACTTCACAGGAAAATGGTCCTCTCGGTAATGATGTTATGTGCATAATTTATGTATTTGTTTCTAAAAATCGTTTTGATCTTAATTTACTTGTAGAGCCTTGATAAAGAATATATCATTCGAAACGTCGGTGTAAGAGAAAAATATCGTTTTCTTTTCACATTTTAAAGACTGCGAAGCCGAAAGAAACTCCCCTGAGTAAACTAACAGTCGATAAAAAGTATTATAGATTTTTTGTAAATCGCCCAGCAAAAGCGTAGGTATTAACATTTCGCAGTCAAAGCTTGATCTGTGGCTTGACCTTTAAGTTTATTGAACTTAGACTTTGCAGCCAACTATTAGTATACAGGAAAATTGCGGGGCTATCACTACGATACTATTAACACCAGGTTTCGAACCTACGACGACGACAGTATCGTACATCGAGACCAGCTAGATCAAATTTGTATCGAAAAGAAGAGGTGTCCTGATTTCTAACTCCGACCAGATGGTATCCCTATGTCATCAGGCTTGTAAACGGTCACCATTTTCATTTGATCTCGCTTCCTTAGCGTGCGTCACAGTCGGCTTTCGCTCGTAAATGTAAAATAACCAAACCATCGCCGCTCAGCTCACAGAAAGAAAAGGATAGTCAAACGACACTCGCGTATCAAAGAGATGCACACTGTCAATCGTTTAGCGATGTTATTTCGGCCTATTTCTGTCTACTTCGTTCATTTATGTTGAGAAATAATATTACAAGATCAATGATATAAATTATTTCCAGAATACACGCACTCAATGTGCGTTATCCTCATTTCTAGGAAAAATGTCAAAATACGTTTGAGGAAAACAATGTCGTGATGGCAATACTCATTTGACATGTTTGTTTAAGAATGTATTCAGACAGCGAGCCTTGGTAGCGTCAGAGGAAGAAGAAGACGATTATCGCAGTGAAAAGTGGTTCTACCGTGACCATTTCGAAGCCTGGTTGTCATTGTATAGACAATCTCTGGCTCGTGTGTTATTGACTGTAGCTGTCTGTGCTATTTATTGCATTTATTACGAACTAGTTGAACGTTCCCGGCGATGCTCGGGATCAAAAGTTTCAAAATTAGGAATCATTTTTTATAATTCATTGCATTATTAGCACAACTCACTTCAAAAATATTTCACATCTTATACGTCCATCATCACTTTAAGTACTTTAACATTCTGAGAACGCACAGAACGGAAATACCCATATTGGATTGCATATTTTGATATTTTGGGGATGATTTACAGAAACTGGAAATCGCTATTTCGGATTTCAAAATGACGTATGGAGCTCGGAAGTTTCGGAAGTATTGAAATGGCTGGCCAAATACCACTTCAGATTATTTTCCTGAAACCAGAAGTCGTTATTTTGGAAAATGTTATGTGGGGTCATCCCAGTTCCGAATATACCACACTCGGGTGATAACCGGATATTCGTCAATCGTTCACAGTAAAACCTCTTTTTATGTAACTTTTAGAAGTAAGAAATCAAAGTAAGAATAATTTAGCGTGACCATTCATGCTTAGTTCTCCTCTATAATCATATCTAAAGAGATAACATGTGAATTTTATATAACGAAAATGTTTGTTGATGTCCAAGGAACACGTCTGAGAAGAAGTTAACGTTTTAATCCACATAACTACGTAGACATTAAAAAAAATTAAACCAATGAAATACGGCCTTTCCTCCAGCCAAATGTCCCAAGATCTAGTTTTGGTAAAAGTAAAAAAGTATTTCGAATCCCGTAATGTGTTACTATTCACGAAACTGAGAAAACATCAGAAATGTAATTTTTTTCTGCTCGGCTCGCACCAAATTACAACATAAATTCTTTTGCAAGAAAATATTTGCAGATGTTGAAGAAACAACGAACATTTTATTAAAACAAAAATTTAATTTACAGGCGAATTGAGCTCATACTCAAAAAGTCAAAAATTTGCATGTATTATATGTATAATATATATAAATTTAAAAAAGAATATTTTAATGTGTTTTTCTGTATGCAGAAAATCATCTTCAAACATACGTCGTTTTTTAAGTAATATCTCAACTTTTAGCAATAAGATACCTATTATTTTTCCTCAAATGTCTTTCCCGAACATTAACAAATATTTCAATAAAGAACAATTACGTATCATAGCCTTGAATTTCGATTTAGAGGCAAATGGAGTTCAAATATTCATGATTTTGCTTGTTTAACGTAGTGTTGTGAATAATATCTCAATTTTCAGTAATCAAAAATCTGTTAATTTTACTCAAAAGTCTTTCCTGAACATAAACAAACATTTTAATGGAAAAAATCATACATCATAGCTTTGAATTAAGATTTAAAGACAAATTGAGCCAAAATATTTATAATATTGCATGTTTCACTTAGTTTTGTGACTAATATCTTTATTTTCAGTTATCAGATAACTATTATTTCTTCTCGAATGTCATTCCTGAATATCAACGAACATTTAATTGGAAAAATCACGTGTCGTCGCTTTAAATCAGAATTTTAGAGACAAATTGTGCCTAAAAAGTTATGGTTTTGCATTTTCCATGTGGTTTTGTGGAAAATATTTAAATTTCGAATAATCAGAAACCTATTATTTTTCCCTCAAATATCTTTCCTAAACACAACGAACATTTTATTATAGTAAAAATCACAGATCACTGCTTCGAGTTTTAATTTAGAGGCAAATTCAGCATAAAAGTCATGATTTTACATGTTTCACATAGTTTTGTGAATAATATCTCGAGTTTTAGTATTCAGAAACCTGTTATTTTTTCTCAAATGTCTTTCCTGAACATTAACCAACATTTTAATAAAAAAGAATCATATGTCATCGCTTTAAATTTTGATTTAGAGGCAAATTTAGCACAGAAAGTCATAATTTTGCATGTTTTACGCAGCTTCGTGAATAATATCTCAAGTTTTAGTAATTAGGTGCCTATTATTTTTTCTCAAATGTCTTTCTTAAACATTAACGAACATTTTAATGAAAAAAGAATCACATGTCATCGCTTTGAATTTTGATTTGGAGACGAATTAAGTATAAAAAGTCATAATTTTGCATGTTTTACGTAGTTTTGTGAATGATATCTCAAGTTTTAGTGATCAGATACTAATTATTTTTCCTCAAATGTCTTTCCTGAACATTAACAAACATTTTAGTGAAAAAAGAATCATATGTCATCGCTTAGAATTTTGATTTAGAGGCAAATTTAACACAGAAAGTCATAATTTTGCATGTTTTACGTAGTTTTGTGAATAATATCTCAAGTTTTAGTAATTAGATACCTATTATTTTTTCTCGAATGTCTTTCCTGAACATCAGCGAACATTTTCATGTTAAAAAACATACATGTCACCGCTAATTATTTTTGATTCAGAACGATTCAAAATGATAATGATTACTGTACACCTCAGAGACTGAGTGAATAATATCAATAAGATCAAACGTTACGGAATTCCATTTTTATATAGTAGATATATATATATATATATATATATATATATATATATATATATATATATATATATATATATATATATATATATATATATATATATATATATATATATATATATATATATATATATATATATATATATATATATATATATATATATATATATATATATATATATATATATATATATATATATATATATATATATATATATATATATATATATATATATATATATATATATATATATATATACTAGTTGAACGTTCCCGGCGATGCTCGGGATCAAAAGTTTCAAAATTAGGAATCATTTTTTATAATTCATTGCATTATTAGCACAACTCACTTCAAAAATATTTCACATCTTATACGTCCATCATCACTTTAAGTACTTTAACATTCTGAGAACGCACAGAACGGGAATACCCATATTGGATTGCATATTTTGATATTTTGGGGATGATTTACAGAAACTGGAAATCGCTATTTCGGATTTCAAAATGACGTATGGAGTTCGGAAGTTTCGGAAGTATTGAAATGGCTGGCCAAATACCACTTCAGATTATTTTCCTGAAACCAGAAGTCGTTATTTTGGAAAATGTTATGTGGGGTCATCCCAGTTCCGAATATACCACACTCGGGTGATAACCGGATATTCGTCAATCGTTCACAGTAAAACCTCTTTTTATGTAACTTTTAGAAGTAAGAAATCAAAGTAAGAATAATTTAGCGTGACCATTCATGCTTAGTTCTCCTCTATAATCATATCTAAAGAGATAACATGTGAATTTTATATAACGAAAATGTTTGTTGATGTCCAAGGAACACGTCTGAGAAGAAGTTAACGTTTTAATCCACATAACTACGTAGACATTAAAAAAAATTAAACCAATGAAATACGGCCTTTCCTCCAACCAAATGTCCCAAGATCTAGTTTTGGTAAAAGTAAAAAAGTATTTCGAATCCCGTAATGTGTTACTATTCACGAAACTGAGAAAACATCAGAAATGTAATTTTTTTCTGCTCGGCTCGCACCAAATTACAACATAAATTCTTTTGCAAGAAAATATTTGCAGATGTTGAAGAAACAACGAACATTTTATTAAAACAAAAATTTAATTTACAGGCGAATTGAGCTCATACTCAAAAAGTCAAAAATTTGCATGTATTATGTGTATAATATATATAAATTTAAAAAAGAATATTTTAATGTGTTTTTCTGTATGCAGAAAAACATCTTCAAACATACGTCGTTTTTTAAGTAATATCTCAACTTTTAGCAATAAGATACCTATTATTTTTCCTCAAATGTCTTTCCCGAACATTAACAAATATTTCAATAAAGAACAATTACGTATCATAGCCTTGAATTTCGATTTAGAGGCAAATGGAGTTCAAATATTCATGATTTTGCTTGTTTAACGTAGTGTTGTGAATAATATCTCAATTTTCAGTAATCAAAAATCTGTTAATTTTACTCAAAAGTCTTTCCTGAACATAAACAAACATTTTAATGGAAAAAATCATACATCATAGCTTTGAATTAAGATTTAAAGACAAATTGAGCCAAAATATTCATAATATTGCATGTTTCACTTAGTTTTGTGACTAATATCTTTATTTTCAGTTATCAGATAACTATTATTTCTTCTCGAATGTCATTCCTGAATATCAACGAACATTTAATTGGAAAAATCACGTGTCGTCGCTTTAAATCAGAATTTTAGAGACAAATTGTGCCTAAAAAGTTATGGTTTTGCATTTTCCATGTGGTTTTGTGGAAAATATTTAAATTTCGAATAATCAGAAACCTATTATTTTTCCCTCAAATATCTTTCCTAAACACAACGAACATTTTATTATAGTAAAAATCACAGATCACTGCTTCGAGTTTTAATTTTGAGGCAAATTCAGCATAAAAGTCATGATTTTACATGTTTCACATAGTTTTGTGAATAATATCTCGAGTTTTAGTATTCAGAAACCTGTTATTTTTTCTCAAATGTCTTTCCTGAACATTAACCAACATTTTAATAAAAAAGAATCATATGTCATCGCTTTAAATTTTGATTTAGAGGCAAATTTAGCACAGAAAGTCATAATTTTGCATGTTTTACGCAGCTTCGTGAATAATATCTCAAGTTTTAGTAATTAGGTGCCTATTATTTTTTCTCAAATGTCTTTCTTAAACATTAACGAACATTTTAATGAAAAAAGAATCACATGTCATCGCTTTGAATTTTGATTTGGAGACGAATTAAGTATAAAAAGTCATAATTTTGCATGTTTTACGTAGTTTTGTGAATGATATCTCAAGTTTTAGTGATCAGATACTAATTATTTTTCCTCAAATGTCTTTCCTGAACATTAACAAACATTTTAGTGAAAAAAGAATCATATGTCATCGCTTAGAATTTTGATTTAGAGGCAAATTTAACACAGAAAGTCATAATTTTGCATGTTTTACGTAGTTTTGTGAATAATATCTCAAGTTTTAGTAATTAGATACCTATTATTTTTTCTCGAATGTCTTTCCTGAACATCAGCGAACATTTTCATGTTAAAAAACATACATGTCACCGCTAATTATTTCTGATTCAAAACGATTCAAAATGATGATGATTACTGTACACCTCAGAGACTGAGTGAATAATATCAATAAGATCAAACGTTACGGAATTCCATTTTTATATAGTAGATTGAAGTGGAATCAATTTACGTAGCCTCGATTTTTATTTGGGTTCGAGGACGTTAATTGAATTTGCAAGATTCATGTTTTTATTGTCCTGCTTTTGCTAAACATGCTAAATTTGGATGAGACTTTCGCTTAAGCGAACTATTTTCGATTGAAAAAGTTTAGAAGTTGGGATTCAAATCTTCTGGTGTACACGATTGATGGTATTTTTCGGCAGTAACAGAAATTATTTATTTTCCATCTTATTACTGTACTAAACTGTCGCATGACTGCTAATTCATGCTAAGTCATTAGCACAATGCGACAGTCGAGATATCTTTTTGACAGCAACCCAATGCAACTTCAAATTTTAGGAAGGACTCTGGTTTTTCTCAGATATATTCAAATGGTCAATAGGCTATATAGAAGAAAATAAAAAAGCAATATGCTTCGCTAAGATTTTAAAACAGATAGTTCAGATAGCTCGTTTAAACTGTACTGATAGTTATAATTTTCCAGTTGAATAAATTTGATTCAATATGACAATCCTAGTTGCATTGCGCGGTTGTGGTATAGAGAAAAACCAAATTATATGCATCTTGACGTTAGGTTTTAAACATTCATATTCGTATTTTTAAATCGGAATATATATATAGTTTCGTAAGCTGTCAGTGGTCACGCACACGCCAAACGCAAGTTACTAAAACTGTCTTCTTTCCTAGCAAACTATGAACCTGAGGTACACCAAAGTTTGTTATTTTTTATGTGTAGCAACTACAAGTTACCATTAATTGCGTTTAGTCCTCTTCTTAGGCACACGTGTTATTATTCGCACATGGCTAAATGTTCTGATCCAGTTGCATCGACAAAAACCGCCAAAAATATAATGCTTCGCTGAAGACAGAGGGAGATGATTTCGGGATGTAAAAGGAACGTAGTGTCATAAATATTCAGCATGTCCCAGAGATTTGAAATTAACCAAACCACTATCAGTTGATTATGAACGTCAATATATAGTAACATATTAAATTAGACCTGTAACATCATACAGCTTCATCAAAATTAGCTTGTTAAGTGATTGCATAAGACAGTACCCGACTATGAAAAAGTCAAGTACATGATGGGTTATTTAAAACAAGAGCTCCAACATAATCCTTTAACTATACTCCGACGTTCAAACTGTATGGTTAAAGCGCTAATTCATTTGCCGATATGTAAAAATATCACCAGTCAATACGTTATTAAATGATAAGATATTATGTCATTGCTTTATAAATACAGATACAGTATAAGCTCACACTATTTGTCATTACTTTGAAACATGATGTCAAATTTAATTAACGGTTTTTATTTTCGATATTTGAAATATTGCCATATAGTTTTCGATTTTTCTAAAATCCAACATAGGTACTATCCTACAGAAACCAAGCATTTGATTTGTTCAACAAAAAAGAACGATACAAATTCCAAAATCGACGTAGAAAACCGCTTAAATTCGTAGAAAACTGAATTTGCTAAAGGTTTTTAACCATTTCTGCTAAATACTTTCAAAAAAAAAAAAAAAATAAATAAATAAACAGCAGTGTTATTATCTTTTCGAACTGAGCTGAACAGCAAAGAAAAATGCAAAACGAACGATCATCAGACATTCTAAATAAGCGATTTTAAAATGAAATACCATTAAAAAAGCCGCGACAAAAACGACTATTTTGAGAAATCTTTTTCAAGGTTTTTCATGCGGGTTTTTCATGGGCAAAATTAATAATGTGTGAGGTTATACCGGAGTATCACAGAGAGATTTGAACTGCCCAATAATGATTAGGAGACGTCAGTACCCAGTTATTCTAGGCTTTGCCATGACCAGAGTAGGCAGTGTGACTTTGCACTCGTATCCAAGTTAGTGATGGGAAATATCGCCCAAAACAAACATCGATAACAATCGATAATTTCAGGGCTTTTATCGATTTTATCGATAAGTATCGATAATTTGACAGCTAACGTTTGCGGTAGAAAAAATGGACTTTTTTCAGATGGTGATGTCTTAGAGATAATTGAGTTGGATAAATTTCCCATGAAAGGTAATCATGTTAGCTTTCTCGCAAAAAAAAAATGAGATCTTGCGCTTCAAGTTTGCCCAGAAATTCTCGATGGGAAGCAGCTGGGGGACATTGGGCGAATTCGCCGACTTCGGTACCACATCGATATTCAGCCGCTCCATCTCTTCCAACGATCGCTTCGAGTAGTTGGCCGACGTCAAATCTGGCCAGAACACCGTGTCTTCGCGCTTATGGTATCTCTTGATGAACGACGCAACTTCTGTCAGGCACTTCGTACTATAAATTTCTCCGTTTACGGCCAGCCCGGAACGAAAGAAAAGCAACTTTGACATCCCTTTCTCGCTGATTGTCAACCACAGCCGCACCTTCTTGGGGAACTTGGTCTGTGAAATAAACTTTACCTCGGTGCTCAGTTCCTTCGTGGGGGAGGTAAAATACGAAGAGCCCTGCTAGTCGTTGCCATCCAGGGTGAGATAGGTCTAGTCGTCCATCACCACTGCCACGTCGCGTTTCGCCGGGAAAATCGACTTGACTATCTTATTCAACCGCTGTCGCTGCGTCATCGCCTGCAGCTCCGAGACCAGTGGACGAGTGGACGAGACTGCCGCTTCCTGACATGTATGTCCATGTTCTCCAGATACTTTTTCACTGTTTCAGCGCATGCACCAACCTCCCGGCCAAGTGCACGTAGCAATTTAGCCGCTTTTCCCTCGTTCTTCCTCTTCAGCATCCTTTGAAGCTTCTTGTCGCTCAGGGTCGTTGACCGTCCGGAACCGGGCTTTCTTTCGATGCTCTGATCGTTGTCCAATAGTGTCAAGATGTTGTAGATGTCAGAATAGCATTCCCGGCGTCCACAAAGTGCCGCACGATGTCCGTTTTTGACGCGGCGGGGTACCGTTCTTTGAACGCGCACACTTCTGAACGAAGTAGCTTCACTTTTTCACTATCACAGTTAAGTTTGACTGATAAATCTGTCAATTTTTTTTTAAGTCATGGGTTACTATGATTGATGATGCATGAGTAGTTTCGTCAGTGCGATTAAAGGTAAACCCATGAAAAAGCGGCAATTTTTATCCATTTTTTCATTGCAAACGTTATTTAACAAATGCAATTCTGCTATGTAAATCTGTTAATAACAGAGACAGTGATGGCCCAAACAGGATGGATACGTTTACGTTGCGTTGACGTTAATTTGACAGTAAATGTATGGGCTAACTGTCAAATTGCCGCAAACGCAGCCGCAACGTATCCATTGTGTTAAGACCTTGAATGACAAATCTTACGATACTGAGAATGAAAATTCAAACAACCGGACGAGTTTAGCAGTTTGTTTTGGAAAGTCTTCGGGTTTCACGCCGGGAGTGCTTTCTACGGAGTAGTTTCAAGCCGAAGTTCGTTTTGAAGGTTGTATAATCAGGGAAATAATCGAAGCAGGCAAAATTCTGTCAATTTTCAAATGGCCAAAACTTTACGAAAAATGAATCAATTTTGACAAAACAGGTTTCATTTTACTGGAAAACTGTCCTAGTTTTCTAGTATTACTTGAGAACTGGACGTGGCCAAGGGTCACTGGAAATGTTTCAGATTTCCGAAGTGCGTGCCAAAGTTTACATTTTTGCAACGCGTAGAACTTTTTCTGACATTCTGTTTCACTCAGGTTTATATGTTGTCAATAAATCAGAATTTATCTCGAGTTCAATGGTAGCCATAGATTGAAAATTAGCCAAGGAATCATCGAGGTATGAATTTATTAAGTATGGGTGTTGATTTTGGCGGTTTTTTCCCTGTTGGGTACTAATTTTCTTTGAGCTTGCAGCACTCTAGCAGAATTCAATCGAACATTGTGGGTGTGTAGGTCTTATTTAACCAAGCAACTTTGCAAACTTGCGTTTGAAAATTTATCTGGATTAACATTTAAAAAGGTCAGATTATTTTCACGCGGATTTTCTCTAAAAGGTTATTTATGCAGTTTTTCAAATTAACGTGGTTTTTTACACGAATTTTAGAATTAAAGCGGTTTATCAAGAGGATTTCTGAATTAACATGGTTATTTTCACGAGGCATGTATCCCCCGCGTAAGAAAACCTAACTGTATTTGAACCTTTTTCTTATGAATGAATTTATCTTAGTAAAAATTATCTGAACTTTCCTTCAAAAATATAAAAAATGATTTTAAGATCCTACTCAGAAAAAAATATAGTTTAAAAAACGAAAAATGATTTTAGATAATATCGTTGATCTCAGATTATTTTAAATGAAGTATTTTAGATGGACAATTTAGTTGCCTAAAACGTTCTATGCGTTGCTAAAATGTACACTTTGACACACACTCTTGAAATACGAAACATTTTCGGTGTAGGTTGGTCACGCCAAGTTCCCAAGTAATACTAGGAAACTAGGATAGTTTTCCAGTGAAATGAAACCGGTCATCAAAATTGATTCATTTTTCGCAAAGTTCTGGCAATTTAAAATTTGAGAGAGTTTTATTTATCTCAATTATTCTGTCTACCCGCTGTAAAAATCAGCACACTTTTTTTGGCGCAACAATTTTGTTGATTTGGATTTTTAGTGGAACTAAAAATTGTTTGTTGGCTAACAGATACTTTAAACTTAAACAGTTCCCAGTTAAACTAAACAATTACCAGAGAGTTACCAAAAGACTACCGCTATGCATGTCCATCATATTAAAAGAGTTGGCAAGCCAAAGAAAATGCATTTTATTACAATTTCGTATCATTGCTTTTTATGAGATGGTGCAAAAAGTTTAGATATTTTTTTGAAGTTCTCCAGTACTATGTTGTCGAGTTTATTTGTTCTTAGGAAACTAAAAACTATAAATACCTTTTTAGATACCTTTTTTTCTCAGAAACTCAGTGACACCCCGAGGCGAACCTTCACACCACCCCCAACAATGCTAAATCTTGTCGAATAGCAGCACCCAACAAATACCTAGCGGCAAAAGCAACTCCTGGGGTAGGGAAGGTGAGGTCTTCTTCTTTTGGGTCTCCTCCAGTAACCAGCCGCACTGACTTGTCCTCACCCTTATAATATCGATAATTATCGTTAACGTCAAAAAATTACCGATAATATCGATGTCCCGCATTTATCGATATTATCGATAAGTATCGATAAGTTTCCCATCACTAATCCAAGTGAGTTTTAAAACTTGCTTGCACATTTATTTTCGGTTTGCACGTAAACCCTACTAACAATGTATTACACTTGAGTTAGATTTGAGTTTGAACCCTGCATAACAACAATTGTATAAAAATCGAATTGCGATGGAATTCGCGCCGCGTCTGCTGCAACAGTTTGTCGCATTGTCCTTCAAAAGCATAAATTCGATCTTAAAACAAAACTAATCGCGTCACATCATCGCATGCATCGTTGGATACATCGTGCACTGCATGCATTGCACGCATTTAAACTCAATCGATCAGAGTATGCGTCGCAAAAAAACTCAAACTATCGAGAGGAAGCAGATTCAAGTTGGATTCAAATCTGGAAAAGTGTTAGGGGTAAACAGGGTAAGACCGCCCAGCGGGGTAAAACCGCCCACCGTAGTTTCACTGCCAAGTTATATAATAATTGAAAAAATTCCTTAATAGACATGTTACAATATAATAACATAACATTTTGCACTGCCATCTGCTTTGATAGTGCGCGAACGGTCACAGAAATATTAAAAAAACAACATTTCAGCTGGCAACCGGTCAATGCGCTAGTGTATTGCGGCAACGGGACTTAATGCTTTTCTGTCTAAACATCTATTGTTTTGTTTGTGAATATACGTTTAATCGGTTGCCTGAATCTGTCTTCTTTCGGAAATATTGAAAGCCGTGAGTAATCTTGTAATTTTGACTGCTTTTTCGGTGAAATTTGAAAATGTTCCACTGGGGGTAAGGCCGCCCACTATACATGGGGTAGAATCGCCACATATACAACTGTTTGTTGTTTTACTTCAAGACTCAAATGCCGCGATACTACAAAGGGAATATTGACAGGATCAGTAAAGCGATTTCAAGCCATATGAGACAACGATGTTAATCGACTTTTCTAGTAATATATTTTTAACAAGACTAATTTTTAAAAGAAGTAAACTTGTGTAAAAATTGTATAAATGAGCAAAAATAATTTTATCGCCAGGATAGTTTATTTGATCGGTATGATGTCTTTGGCAAAGTTGAAAATAGTATTATTGCCCTTCCGGAAAAAGTATACACTGTAAAAAAATTTTAAATAAAAAATAAAAAAAATGAATAAAAAATATTTTTTTTTAAAATTCAATTCTAATCATATTTTTGCCTGAAAAATCTACAAAAGGTTAGCTAAACTTTGATGGTTGATGGATCGTGGAGTAAAAATACATTAACGGTTCAAATTTTGTAAAGATATTATTTGGATTTTGTTTCAGATAGCAATTATGTTCTACAAAAAAAAAAACATCGAAAAAATTCATAATTATTATTATTGCTCTATATACAATAATTCTTCGAAAAAAACCCCAGACAGGTTTAATGAGTATTTATTTTTAGCTTAAAGGCAGATATATTATAAATTGAATATCTTGAAAAACCACATTTCTGAAAAATCTGTTTATTGTGAAAACCACAAAAAGGTTTCTAAACATTGATTTGAACTTGGATAGTTAAAAAATAAAAAAAGTTTTAATTTAGAAAAAAAAATTTTTTTTCAGATTTTTTACAGTGTATATTATTTTTTAAATAAGAAAAAAATACCATCTACAACTTTGCCAAAGACACTATACCGATAAAATCAACGGTTTTGGCTCTAAAAATATTTGTTATCCTCAAAAAATTGTGGTCGATTCTACCCCGCTGGTGGGCGGGCTTACCCCGCATGAAACAGATCTGCAAATTTTCAATGCATTTTTAATATCAAAAAAAAAAAGCGGGAAAATAAACGAAAATATTTCAGTTCTAATTTTTTAGATGCGGGTATTGAATAGGAGAGCCTCTTAGCGATGAAAAAATGAAATTGCAGCCGTAACTTTTTTTTTCTGTAAACAGAATTGCTTAAGGGGGCGGCCTTACCCCGCTTACCCCTACTCAGTTCAACTTTGCACGAGTTCATGCCATTACTGGTCATGACTATTATAAACTACGGAGGCAAACTTTTGCACGAGTGAATAATTTCTGGAGTAGTTCAGTATCGTAGACAACTATTTTGCAAAATGTTATGTTTTTCACAATCACATTTGTTTTGTTTGTTTTGTAAGTTTTACTTGAAATATAACATTATACAATTGAAGAATTGAACTCTTATTTAAATTATACAGCTTAAACGAAAATTAGTAAATCATAAGATTTTTTTTTCGAAAATGGTTAAATAATGGAAAAAATGTTCTGTGCAGTGGTTCCGTATGGGAGGCATAATTTTAGAATAAATACCAGTATTTGTAGTGAGTCCAAGTAATAGTCCAACTTGCATTTTAAAAGTGGCTAGCCACTACTAGTTACAAAAATATTACACCAGCATCTGCAAGAAACTATTTAGATACTAAACATATAAACACAACCTTTCA
The DNA here is from genome assembly GCF_029784165.1 of Wyeomyia smithii. Lineage (NCBI taxonomy): Eukaryota > Metazoa > Arthropoda > Insecta > Diptera > Culicidae > Wyeomyia > Wyeomyia smithii. The sequence goes on along the minus strand of NC_073695.1, from coordinate 160,311,780 downwards.
TTGCAGGACTTGTAATTGAACAACATTATGCAAACATCAGTTGGAGAGGTTAATGTTGTTTATCAAACCGAGCTAGGTTTATTTTTGAAGGAAATAGACAGATGACTTTCACATATGGCATTTTCTTGTTTTTTTTTATTGGTATCTTAAAACTGTTTTTTTTCTGGTTCTGTTAAATGAATAAATGTTTCAATTGGCCTAAAATGAAAAATAATGAATGTTAACATGTTCATAAATTTCAAAGCCAATTTAAAAATTTTTGTAAATCTAGATTTTTCACTTAAAACTGCAACTCTTTATCGTTACTTTTCCAACGAACTTGTAAATACAGAATTTTTTTATGTGACATCTTTGCTAAGCAGTTGTAAGAAACTGACAATGATGCTGCTTTGGAATCGGTGAGTGAGCTATCTTTCACAAGCGCAATTGAAGATGAAAGGAAGTTTACTTCCTACTAAATCGTTCTTATTTAAGACCTATATAAAAAATGCCTTTTCGATTGTTGAAGAAAATTGACTGCATATATTACCGAAACTTGTTCAGGTCATATGTCCAGAACCGTCTTACTGATTCCGGTATTCCGTTTCGGCAACATAATGGACTAAATGCCTTTTTTTGGTGGTTGTTGAGCTTGAATTGGTTAAAAGCAAAAAAAGAAAACTATAAATTATGCTTAAACATAACCGCTCGTTTTTGGCTTATGTGTGCCAAAGTCGAACCGTGCCAAAATTGAACCGTGCCGAACAGTCTCAATTCTCAAAATGAAATATAAAACTATCGTAGTCCTACGTCAAAAATGCGGTCGTGTTTTGGATACCACCCTCGTACTATTTTTTGACGTAGAACTACGTCTAACCGCACTATATCGAAATACATTCTGCGAAAACTCAAACCGTCGGAATGTAACGTCGGAATGAAAGATTTCAAACGGTTATACTGATGTAACCACATGATGAATCACAATAATCAATATGTCGTTGGATTGATAAAATGATGGACAAAATGAAATGAAATAATGAAAATTGAATAAAAGTTTCAAGGTCGAATTTTCACCAACAATGTACCAATCATATGCGAGCACGCTTGGCACAGACTTCATTAATAGACACCAACTGCCTGTTGTGATATCCTGTATAACAGTGGCAAAAAAATTGACAGAATCTCCCCGTCCCAATCTGTCAACTAATGTTAGCTTCCATGAGCCTAGACTATTTTGATGTCTTGAAGGTGAAGCTTTTTCGGAAAGTTCGTAACCACCTCAACTATCAGACAGTATTACGTTCTGCCGTGAATAAATATGTTAATGTTGATAAAACTGATGTCTTGAAGGAGAATATTATGGCACAGGCAACAGTACTGCACCGAGCAATGTATGAATATAGCGCTGGTTACACGTCGTCTATCAGTGCAGAAAAACTCGATATTCATTTTTTGTGCAGTCAAGCCAATGTTGACGCACAGCGGAGCGTGGGACACAATCGAATTGCCGTTTGAATTGTCTTCTTCTTCTTATTTCGTATAGCAGCAAATATCAAAATCCAATATGATTTTTCGGGTGCCGCAAAATACGCTGCGCCGCCGGGGACAACAAAATGCGTTGTTCATTTTTGAGCTCTACACTCTGCTTTTTTCAGATTTATTTAAATAACTGAATATAAGGGTATTTTAAAGACAATAGAAAACAAAAATGCTCCATACAGATCTTTGAATAGGTAGTTAAACGACCTGTACTGATGATTATCTTTTACTAGCTAAATAAATTTAGTCCAATATGACAATACTAGTTGCATCCCGCGGTGGCGGTATAGAGGAAAACCAAATTCATTTCATCTTGATATTGGAGTTCCGACATTAGTATTTGTATTTTTGAATTGAATTTTTTTTTTTGAATTAGCATTTGCAAGAAAATATTACATTCCATAACCTTACTTCTAATTGAACAACGCTATGCAAACATTAATTGCTGAGGCTAATGTTGTGCATCACTCTAGCCCAGTTTATTTTCAAAGATAACAGACATATAACTTTCAAACATGGTATCTTCGTTGTTCTTTGGTATCTTGAAACTGATCAATTTTTTTTCTGATTGAATCTGTATACTGATAAAATATTTAAATTGACCTGAATTGCATGTTAACATATTCATAAACTTCTATTTCAATTTCAAATTTTCTGTGAATATACATTTTCTACTAAAACTTTAATTCGTTATCGATATTTTTTCCACGAGCTTGTAACTGCAGGAAAAGAAATTTATGTGACATTTTTGCCGCTTTGTGATCAGTGAGTGAGCCAACTTCAACACGACAAATAGATATAGAAGGAAGTTTAATGTCTACTAAATCGTACTCAATAAAATATTTTATAAAAGGTTGCCTTTTCGCGTATTGAAAAAAATTCGCTGTATTAGAATGAAAGGTATTCATCAATGGTCCAGAAACCAAATTTAGGGGGAAATTTGGGTCTAGAGCTCTATAGCAATATTTTAGAGAAAAACTTTCTTATACAAAGTTGTTACATATGATAAAGAGCTTATCGAAAAAGTATCAATAATTAGGGTGACTAAAATTTTCGATGCTATCATATATCTAAATTTCTTATTTTTGTAGATAGAAAACCTTGTTCTACAATTTTATAGGTCCAATATTTTAAGTAACTTTGTGAAAAAAAGTTTTTCTCTAAAACATTGCTATAGAGCTCTAGACCCAAATTCCCTCCTAAATTTGGTTTCTGGACCATTGTGAATGTTAAAGAGAATATTATTTCTTCTAAGATAGAGTGCTGCAAAGAAATAATCAATATACAGACCCCGTTCGTTTTGGGCAAAACGCCAGAAGTTTTTCTGTTGCCAAAATCGAACCATGCCAATAATGAACGGTTCTTTTTTCATGACTTTTTTGACTTTTTGAATGGTCAAAGACGACCTTAACAGTAGTAATGGCCACCAATGAACTAGTTTTAGTTCCAAGTCGTTTGAGATGTCGCTTGATGAATTTGGGCTGACGACCTAGATACTTGATATTACCACCCAAACCAAAATACCTTCCTTTTGAAAGATGTTGAGCTTGAAATGGTTAAAATAAATCAAGCAAACTACAAAAGTAAAACGAGCTCAAATCAAACATAACTTGAAAATAAAAATGTAAAATTATTGTAGTCCTACGTCAACTATGCGGTCGTGTCTTGGATACCACCCTCCTACTATTTTTTTTATTCACAACATTTATTTGATATGGCACAGTACATATTGAGGAAATTACAATGAACAAAATAATATAATTCACAAAATGCCATAAAAAGTGATTGAATGAAAATCTTTTTGCGTTCTTCTTAAGCTGACCACGAAAAGTAACTGTTCTCTACTTGGTGGTGTTATCATAGCTCGATAATAGAAGATTGATCTACTCTACCTCATTCAACCATGTGGCATATAATTTTATGCAGCTTCTCTTTGTTTTCTTAGATTTTTTCCATGGAACTGATAATCGGGTGCAAATGTAATGTATTCGAGCTTACTATTCATCTAGCTTCAAATTATAATAATCCCATAGCGATGAGTGTATAGATTCTAAAACATTTTGTATCTTCTCATGAAAACTACCAGATTTTCCAGCTCAAATTGTAAAGATATGTATATTGAGAAAAGTACTAAGCAATGGATCTAGAAATATGTTGACGTCAAACGATATTCGTCGAAAAAGGATTGCAAAATATTACCGTATCTAGGGTATCGAACGTCTTCGTCAGTGGTTTTCTTCGGCCAGTTTTCTGCAGCAATCTTATACAAAAACCTGTCGAAGAAAACCACTGACGAAGACGATCGATACCCTATTTAAATCAAAATGTACGTATTTTACCGTTGGCCCAGTCGTTAAGAACACAATACAACATTCTTAAAACCACTAAAAACGGTTTAAAATTTCTTGTTTTTGGACCTCCATATCAAAACACCACTTTGGAATACTTAAATTCACTGAAAAGGGGTGAAATTGCATGTAACCTAATAACATACTTTTAACAGCTGTTTAAAAGTGAAAACTATGCGCACTTCCAAGCCCCACAGTTAACAATTCCTTTGTAATACAAATACAATACAATACTTGAGGCCATTGTTAGCTTCAGACTACGAAGGATGCTGAGAAGTGAAGCTAACCAACTCAACAGTGCACTGTAACTTAACTTTGGAAAAGAAAAAAAATATAGTTTGTTTTTCTAGAATTTTTTTTTTTATTTACAACAAAAGAAACATAATCTACTTATCAGCTCAACCGGTGACATTTATCACCATAACGGAGCCTTCGTTTATACATTTTATAATTGAATATGAATAAGACTTCATATAGGGTAGGGAACATATTCTAAACAGCTTTAGGAACCACCTGTGTATTCAGACGAAATACTCGAAATGTGTTGGGTGAATTTCAAACAATATTATATGCAATGCAAGCAATGTTCTCTATCGTTTTGTCTGTCAGAATTTGTTTTCAGATTGTAAAACTAAGTTAGCAAACTTCAACAATAATCAATTAAAGTTACCAATCGAGGGACACTATTCCAATCACCCCGAACCTATTTTTAGCAGTTTCCATCTGTTTTGCAGGCGTTTTTTTTTTCAGCACCCGAAGTGGCTCCTGAATGGCTGCAATATAAGTCGATCCGTTTCGAATGATCGTTGTTCACAGATTTCTTTGTGATTAACGGTATTTCTTATATTCGTAAGACAGCTAGATAATCAATATTTTCGTTTCCATCATTGAAATTGTCGATATTGATCGAAATGCAGGAGTTTGAGGCCTGTTTGCTTCGACTGATTAAAATAGGCGCTGCTGCTTAAGCCGTTTCTTACCCTAATAATAGAAAATAAAATTTTTGAACTGCGCAATATCGTTGTTGTTTTTAGGTTCTCATTCCTCCAGATCTGATCAGATTCTTTCATCGTTTGCTTTAGAAACGTATGTTCGAGTTTTAGGTACTCAATGTCCCGACTACCAAGAGCATTTCTAATCGACTTCCCAAAAGGCTTCTTGATTTTCGTCAACGAGCAAATGAGTTTGGCCCTCTCATTCTCGTGGCGACTGCATGACCATACTATATAATCTATGTCCTTATAGTCCTTGCCGCATAAGCATTTGTTATCCTAAAAAATATTTATGCAGAACAGGTGAGAGTGGTTAGACATAATACGAGACATGTTTTGAATGAAGCTTCTGGACGCTGGGATATCATTAAACCAAGATATCCATGAAACTGAAGGACAAATTGAAAAACACCATCTTCCCAATTCATCTGACTCCCACGATTTTTGCCATTGTGATCTAACATAACATGCCATTCTGGCGCTTGAATTTCTCTCTCATATAAAGAAACTCGTAAAGCGGACCACTGCAGCCCTACCCATCTAACTGAGAAGTAGAGTCACCTGATGTGGACTCAGAGCCGTAGGTACTCCGTTTTGCGTGGGGGCAGAGATTTTTTTTTAATTAAACGTTTTTTTTTGGAGAGAAAGCCGTTTAAAACCGTTATGTGCTCGACAAAAAAGTACCTTTACGCGTCCAACGGAGTACCCGGGTACTCACAAATTAACATTCTTATAAGTTTTGCCGTTTTCCTCCTATGTCGATAGTTTTAGCACCAAAAGATTCAGAAGGTCATCTATATATTTTCAAATAAGTGTTAGTGGTGTCCCGTAAGAATTTTCTCATTTCCGAAAATCTGGTTTTCCGGGTATATATTCCGAAAAAAATCAAGCTGCGAATGTGCGTATCGTTGAAAAAAAGCAGGGATGAAAGCTTTATAATTTCTGCCTTACAGTGACGAACCCGCTATTCGACCAATTCAATATTCAATAAATAAATGAACAAACCAGCAAGAGAAGCAATGCAAGGACGAGTGATGGAATACAACGATTCTATGACACTTATTAGAGCCATTTACACAACGTTCGAAAACCTAAAAACAGAAGAGAGTTCTAAAAAGTTATAATCTGAAACAACGAATGCATTGAATGAATTACAGCGTAAGAAACGCTCTTCGAAAAAATTTGTTTTGAAAAAGTGCATTTTTACCTAAAATGTCCTAAACCCTATGAAAAAGTTGAAAATTTGCCCAAGGTATGTTCGGCAGCATGATGTATTTTTTGAATATAAAAAAGTGTCTAGAACATAGTAGCCCTCTAAAATCACTTCAAAAAAAGTTATTTGGTATTTTTCGATTTTTATAAACTTTAAGGATGTCTGTGTATAAAACTATCTGTATGTGGTCGATTTTCAAAAGATAGAACCAAAGTGTCTTCAGCAAAGTTTTTCTACATAAGATTGACTACAACTTTGCTGAAGACTTTGTTTTGATTTGATAAGTAAATAAAAAAATGAAATTTTTATCTCACTTTTAGGTGAATTAATCAAAAATTTATTTGCATCAAAAGATGCCTCTTAAGATCTACAAAAACTTTGTTTAATACACTGTAGTATTTAAATGGCATTTAAATACTCAAAAGGCTGACGATCACGTTTTTCGCGTTTTAAACCACTGTGAAGCGTTTATTTTGGATGGTTTCATTGTTGGCTGGACAGGGATGACTGTTTTTTGCTAGTTCTTTTTCAAATCGTTTCCTAAGATCTTCTTCTCTCAAGTGGGACACGTCGAATTGTGGCTTTCGTTTATGTTTAGATAGGACTTGTGTGGGAACCATATATTTCGGAGCAATAGATTGTTTCCCCTTTCCTATATCACAAAGCAAAAGCCTATGATCAGTAACGATGTGGGGTTGAGTACATCGCATATGGGTGAGGAATAGAGTAGAATCACAGGACGTTAATATATGATCCACCTGGCTTGAAGACCTACCGTTCATCCAGGTGACTTTGAAACTAGCATTAGCATTTGCCTGAGTGCTTCTAACTGCCATATTGTGCGAGCATAAAAACAATCTCATTTGAAGTCCATTTTCATTTAATTGACTGTGACCAACATATTTTCCGATCAATAGTTTCTCCTGATTAGAAAGATTAGCGTTGCTGAGATGCGAATTAAAATCACCGGCGATAATAACACGACTGAGGTTTTTCATACCACTTAACAAAGAACCAAGCTTCGAAAAAACCCTCAGAACAGCGATTAGGACCATAGACATTTATTAAAGTTATCTCCCGAATCGATGAAGCAACCTTAAGAGAGCAAATATTTAAAATGACTTTGTCATATAAAGAATTGAATCAAGTTACCTTAAATTCAACTTCGCAATGCTGTATATTGGCATCATTGCTTCTCATCTCGCGCACAGTAATCGGAGCTCCGATGCGAACTAATATAGCCAACCCGCGCTTCCTCCCTGCTCCTGGCTCACACAAAAACCATCTAAAGTTGCTTGTAGATGTCTGAAGGCAATCTAAATTCACCCTTGAAGCACTGCGATGTGAACATGTAGTGAGTAAACATATTCATCCAAGGACTTGCGCTTTTCAAAGACTCGCCAACCATTTACATTAGGGAGGAAAAGCGGATACCACGCTCGGCATCAATTATAACAGGATTAATGAAGGACTCTTGCGAATTAGAAATTGTATTATGAGCAATCGCACCAGCAAGTAGCAGTGGATCAGTCATTGAAGAATTCAACATTGCAATTGGTAATGGCTCACTAAAATGTAGTATGCTAGCATATGGGCATAGCATGTTACTAGGTTCATGCAAAATATGTAATGTAATAACGGGCTCCGTGCTAATAGAGTCGTATCTTAAAGATTCTCCGTTGGTGTCATGTACGTATGTAGATCCGAGCCTTTAGCAGTGAGGCTAAAATAACAAATGAAGCTTGCGCCCCATCATGCAGTCCTAATTGGAAGGTATTGGTAAATATAGAAGCTTCCTGAATAGTGTGACAGTTGGTACCGCAGGTGGACGAATGTAACAGCGGGTGTTGGTCGATCTCGCTCGCCACTAGACCACGTAAAATAAGTATCTCCGTCTGTGTAGCGATGCAGTGGGTAATTTGGTGGAATAGAGACAGGAATTGTGAAGACCGATAATCTCCCAAACGACAAACTCGAAGTGTCCGTCCAGAATTCTCGACTACTTTGTGATAAGGTCGTATGTCTAAACGTAAGCAAAACAAGTGAAAGTTATATTCCTTGTACTTCACAAGCACAAATCATCTCTCACTCGTTTTGTTTACGTTTAGACATACGACCTTATCACGAAGTAGTCGAGAATTCAATGCTACAACATCAGCTGAATCAGGATTCAGACAGAGTGTTGAAGGGCGAATACACAACACACTGTCATAGTGTACCCTGTTTTCGGAATGACCGCGGTAATACACATGGTAAACTTTCATATTCTCGACAATGACATGAGGGCGAAATTCGATCTGCACATCGTCCTGGTGCACGATCATAAGTGCTCCATAAAAACATGATAGGGCAGCCAAACACTCAGAACCACCCCAAAAAGTGGGATGTTCCAGTTGAGTCAGGTAGCGTTCTACTTTTGATACTACGGTGTCTTCACCAGGAATCAGTTCAGCCGCAAATGATGCCAGATGTGGGTAATAGTGAGGCAGATTCTCCCGTATGACCGAAACTGCTCTAATTCGCATCTGTTGACAGAGGATCGAAAAGCGCTCGTCTACTGGGGTTATTCCGTTTATTTGGTTCACTAAGGAACCAAACAAACAATTTCCGTCTGGAGGTATACGCAGTAACCAAAAACTAATTCCTTGTCCATCCTTGACAACATCTACTGTGTGCTATTTGAAAAACAAGAGAGATTGTTTCTAAATTCTGATGATAAACAAAGTTAAATTTACCTCAAGCAATGTTTTCACATCTTTTAATATTGGTGTAGAAACAGACATCATACGAATTCGATCGTTCGATTTAAAAACAGAAAGCAAATGAAACTTACCGTGTCACAAATTTAGCTCAAACTGACTTGCCATTTCTCTGCGTATGATATGTGATACTTAAAAAATGACATCACCAAAACTTCCGGCATCGGCAATATTTGGCATGCCGTTAATTTATTTATTTTAATTTTTTTTCTTACAAATCCCCTAGCATTTGACAAATATTACTATACAAAAACGTTATTCAGTTGCGCTGAAATCATGTATGGCGAAGTGACGACCTCAACGACATTATCTTTATCGTTATTAGTTCGGCGTTTTGTGATTAAATTTGGAACTAGCATATGTTCTATTTGTACAAGTTTCACAAGCTTCGAATTCATGCAACTTTGCCATTTTACAGATTAGATGAGGGACATAGCTTGTTCATTACAGTAGCGAACGCGTCGAGCTTGTTTTCGCAATAGGCGATCTGTCGGGGATTTCGCGCGCACTCTCGTGGTTGTGCACAGTATGACTCTTCGAGTACGACGGCTTTACCTTTCAATGATCGCACGGTGTAACAGTGAGATGTTCGGGAGGTCTTAAAGATTCCGTCCGAAAACAATTTCACTTTAGCACCAACCCTCGAAAAATTATATTACAAAAGAAAAACGCGTTGTAGATCTTATATCCTCTAAAATTGCGGTCGGCTTAAAGTTTCCGAATAAAGTTTAACGTCTTACGAAATAAAGCTGCTCATTGATTCGTGAATGGGTAAATTAAGGTGTTCATGAGCAGAAACGCGTAGAGTCGTACGATACGTAAGGTAACCGAGATTACTTAACCTCCACGATTCGCTTGTATCCCGTCACTGCAAATATGATAAGGTTTCAAACATGTTGGCACCTGGCGCGCTTTCGTGTGTTCATACATCGAAGATCGCACCACTAACCTAGGGAAAGTGCGTGCACGTCGGGTTCAAAATTGGAAGAGTCGGTCAGTTCCTCTATTAGTACAAAGCTCGTTATTGCCGTCGTACTCCTAAAATCCTTAATCAATGAAACAAAACGTCTTAGATACATAAAAGATAGGTTAGCGAAAAATAGTGGACTTAGTGGACGAGTGCCCATAAATACCGCCAAGATTCTAATCGTATGTAGAGAAGAAACGCGACAAACAACTAACACGAAATTCCTATACCCGTGGTGCTTGTGGAGTGTGCAGGAGTATAACAACCAGTATCGAACTACCACCCCTTTCCTTCCTTCCTTTGATCTACGATCTGGACCGGCAGGCGTCGGTACTGATCAGCATGCAGGGGTTATTGGAGATGCATATCGAAAAGCTGAATCCCAAGCAGTAATCACTAAATTCGATTTACAACTCCAATCGATCCTGGTCAGTAACGAAGTGGCAACCGGTGGTGATCAATCAAGCTCAAGCTCATATAAAGAAACTCGTAAAGCGCATTCTTTTGCATATGAATCGGCCTTTTCATTACAGGTTGAACTATGGGCAGGGATCCACATGAAAACAATTGTGTATCGAAGTTTGTTTATCTGATATACTAATTGTTTAAGCTGCAAAAGAATATGAGAAGATTTCCCACTAATCCGATTAGTATTAAGTGTGTATAGCACACTCATACTATCCGAGCAAATGATGCATTTAGACCGTAGCCGTTGAATCAGTTGGCAGCAGTGATAAATTGCAATCAATTCAGATACGAAAACCGAGCAAGGGTCATTCAATCTGAAGGAATAGCCCACTTGGCTGTGGTAGATTTCAAAACCAGATCAATTTCTGATTCTAGAGCCATCCGAATAAAATACTTGAGTGTTTGTAAGATTGAACAGTTTTTCTCTGAGTACATTTGCTGTGGTTCTAGAGACTAGCCAAGTGGATACATTGCTTAACATTGATAAATCTACTCGCAGTGTAAATGCATGAATTTCAATACTGTAATCAAAATATTTTTTTGTTGGAGCTTCATCGATAGTCATGGTAGTAACATGTCGATCAACTCCGCCTGTTACGGTTCTCCTTGGTTCAGTCTAGCCTTTACGAATAGACTTGAATTATCGAGAACTGGAGCAGAGGGTCCAAAGCCCCTGAGAAGGAGGATGGTTGTAACAGCTCCTAACCATGGCTGTTACGTAAAATCCAATGGTGGGGGGGGGGAGGGTTAACAAATACCCAGCCTCTAACGGAGCCTGTGGAGTACCAGGGCACCCTTCACAGTAATTAGCCCTTACTGCATCACGCGGGTCACTGATGCAGCGGACTCTTCTTTACCCAGCGACTCGTGGGAATTTTATGAACGACTTCAATTCAGAAAATTCGGCCACCGGCAGCCTTTATTTGCCGGTACCCATGGACTTATCGCAGCGCAGTCCTATAAAAACAAACGCACCGGGCGAAAAAGAGGAGATGGAGCATATGGACGACTTCAACCTCGACAGCGAATCGCTGGACGGAGGACCCTCTGCTTCATCCCTAATCCTACGTTCTCCACAAGGGAATAACGAAAGTCAAATGGACTGACTTCCCGGTTCAGAGACAAGGCCAGATGACGAAGGGAAACCCGGTTCTTCGGCACCCCTTGCTCAGCGATTTTCTAACGCACAAAGGCGGCGACTGAGCAAAAATCTTCGCTCCGGTCTCTCGTACGAAGAAGCCAGAAAGCTGGCCCTCCTTCCGACAGAGCAGCTTGCTCAATCGAACCAAGTCGCCGTCAAGCGACAGCGGTCGGACAACTTGGTGTCCCCAAACACCAGTACTAGGTGTCCACAGCCTAAAAAACTGCGGAACGGCACTGGTTTGGGGTCTTCGGGTTCGAAGACGCTCCCGACGGCCACATATGGGGACATGGTGGGAGCTATAAGCCTTGCGGTTACTTCCCTGAGTTATCAGGGGACGGCGCTATGTGCCTTCCTTAATATTGAAGGGGCTTTCGATAACACGTCCTTTGCATCAATCGATACGGCTCTCTCTCATGAGGGAATCGACCATACTTCAAGGAGGTGGATACACGCAATGCTCTCTAGCAGAGTGATCACAGCAACCTTGGGAGATTCGTCTGTTACAATGTCGGCGATCTCTCGGGTTCTCTCGCCCTTGTTATGGTCACTAGTTGTCGACGCACTTCTCAATAAGCTTTCACAGCTTGGTTACGAGGTCATTGTATACACCGATGACATCGTCCTCATCGTCAGAGGTAAAGATGACGCAACTCTGTCGAGCCGAATGCAAACGGCTTTGAATACCACCATGTCATGGTGTTTACAGGAGGGTCTAAACATAAATCCCTTAAAAACAGTCCTATTTCCATTCGGCAGATGAAGGAAGATCTTTATCACTCCTCCAATACTGAATGGAGTTAGACTGGGCTTCAGCAATGAAGTCAAATATCTCGGAATTATTCTGGACAAGAAACTGAACTGGTCTGCACAACTGGATCATGCCGCTAAGAAAGCGATCTCAGCGATCTGGGGCTGCAGAACTTTGTTCGGTAAGACCTGGGGACTGAAACCAGACTTGGCACTCTGGTCTTACAAGACCATTGCCCGACCAAGAATCACTTATGCTGCCCTAGTGTGGTGGCATAAGGTGAACGAAGTGACTGCGCAAGCCAAACTCAAAAAAAATTCAAAGAATTGCATGTCTTTCGGTTACCAGCGTTATGCGAACAACTCCAACTGCAGCCATGGAGGCTATGCTTTGCCTACTACCTCTACATCTTCATGTGAAAAAGGAAGCAGAGCTTGGCGCTCTAAGGTTGCAAAGGAGGAAAACTATACTTGAAGGGGACTGAATCGGCCACCTTCGCATACTTAGGGAGTTCAAACTAACTCCGCTATTAACCACAGTCTCCGACCGGATGGACGTTAGGACCAACATGGATATTCCATATAAAGTGATTGAAACAAACCGCTCTATGTGGAACAATGGAGGGCCTAATCTTCCACATTGCATCGTCAGTTTTTATACGGATGGCTCGAAAATGGGATCCCTAACGGGATCTGGTATATACGGACCCGGTATCAGGGAAACGTTTTCCCTGGGAAAATGGCCCACCGTTCAGAGCAGAGTTCAGAGCATTTGCTTTGCTCTTGCGAAGTTCTTGCTTCCTTCAGGTACAACTTCTTAGGAAGCTACCTTATAACTCCATACCAAGTGTGGAGCTCTAATCCCAAACAGGTAATTAGTTTCATAAACTATGTTGTACCTAATTGAGGTACAGGTATACAACGAAACAGTTCTACTCCATCAATGAGTACGAGCAATCCGTAACCTGTGCACAGCAATCGAGGCCCGCCACAAAGACAATCAGCAAGAATGTCGCAGTCGCATTTCAGTACCCAGTGCCCTTCAGGCATACAGATATATTAACATGTCGATAGGATGTTAGAATTCTGCTGGAAGGATTTATGTCAAATAGTTTATCCAACGCATTTTTAACGGAGTTTCTTTCACTGAAAGATTTAACAACAAATCGGCAATTTAGTTCAAAAAACCTCAGTGTCAAGGAGGGAATTCCAGATAAAACCTCCAGCGATTGGACGTGAGTTGATTGCATTAGACCTAGCGAAAATTCGAATACAGCGATTTTGCAGTCGACAAAGCTTCAATAAGTGAACTTTTGCGGTTCGTCCAAAAACAAAACATCCATATTCTAGTACTGATAGAATAGTAGTTATAGAAATAGTAGTATTGAGTCAATAATAGTTAAGGATGAGCACCCCACCAAGTTCCTGTGATAGTTCATAGAAAATTATTTCTTTTTTGGCATCGTTTCACTAAATATTGCACATGACATTTCCAGGTTAATTTGGCGTCATACCAAATACCCAGGTATTTGAACTCAAACACTAGCTTGATTGTTACATTGTATAAATACCTGTATATTGGGTAAAAATCGTTTTCGAGAGAAACCCATCATTTCTGTCTTTGATACTGAAAATGTAAATCCATGCAAATTACCCCACTGATTATCCCAAGGTTATCCATTGATTTTTGTAAGCTTTTTTGCATTTTTATACGGTTTTCACCAACAACCCACACCACGCTATCATCAGCATACTGGACAAGAACGCAGTCTTGAGCAATATTCTCATCAATATCACTTGTATAAAAATTGAACAGAGAAGAAATTAAGCTGAAACTTCAAGGAAGGCCATAATAGCTGACTCTGGACACTTTGACAACATTGTTAAGGTGAAAATTCATCACTTTCTTTGATAAGAGGTTCAACAGAAAGTTCACTAGTAAAGCAGGAACACCCATGCAACTTAGCTTACTGCATAATTTATCTACAAGAACCGAGTCGTAGGCCCCTGCAATATCAACGAAAACAGCCACTAGCTCTTCCTTTCTACTTACAGCTATATGAGCGTGTGTGGCTAGCAGAGCTTAACAATCAAGAGTACTTTTTTCTCGTCGAAATCCGTATTGAGTAGGTGACAGGATGCGTTCTTTTTCTGCCCAAGGCTTGTCTTGGGCTGCTATTCTCCAGTCTCCCCTTACACCCGCTGCTCTGGCATCCTCGTCGACAGCACACATCCAGCGCGAGCGCGGTCTACCTCAAGTCGTCGGCATCTCTCCGGTTCTTTACTAAATATTATCTTTGCTGGTCGCTCATCCGCCATCCGTGCTACATTGCCAGCCCACTGTAACCTGCCGTGTTTCAACAGCTTGACAATATCAGCGTGTTTGTATACTTCGTACAGCTCGTGATTCATGCGCCTGCGCCACACCCCGTTCTCTAGTTTGCCTCCGAGTATTGATCGCAGGATTCTACGCTCGAAGACCCCAAGCGCTCGTCGATCGGCCTCCTTCCACGTCCACGATTCATGTCCGTAGAGCGCCACCGGGAGGATCAGAGTCCTATAGAGCGCAAATTTCGTACGGATCTATAGGCTACGGGACCTAAGCTGGCTACGCAGTCCGTAATAAGCCCTATTCGCCGCCGCAATCCGCCTCCTCACCTCGCGGCTCACCCCGTTGTCACATGTCACGAGAATACCAAGATAAACAAATTCGTCGACCACTACGAAAGTATCCCCATCCATCTCCACCGCAGCACCAACACCCGTAGAACTACCACGCTTTCTGCCAGCCACCATGTACTTCGTTTTGGCAGTGTTTATGGTGAGTCCAATTCTCGCAGCTTCCCTTTTGAGAGCCGTGAAGGCCTCCTCAACTGCTCTAAGGTCAACACCAATTATATCAATGTCGTCCGCAAAGCCCAGAAGCATGTGAGACTTAGTGATGATGGTGCCGCTTCTCTGCACACCTGCCCTCCGTATTGCACCTTCCAAAGCTACGTTGAACAGCAAGTTCGAGAGCCCGTCACCTTGCTTTAGACCATCCAACGTCACAAACGCGTCCGAAAATTCGCCCGCTGTTATGACGCATGATGTGAATTCGTCAAGCGTTGCACGTAACAGTTTAATTAGTTTTGTTGGGAAACAATGTTCTAGCATTATTCGCCAAAGATCGTTGCGTTTCACTGTGTCGTACGCCGCCTTAAAGTCTATGTTTCGGGGGTGAATCGACGAGAAATTTATCCTGACTGGCGGCGGACACTTCCCGGCACTGTAGTAATTTGACCGACCAAACGAAATGCGGAAATAGCGAAGCAAAAAATGGTTTTCGAACCGACGACTTATAACTTTGTAGGAATGCGAACTTTACTCTATGTACCTTACCTTATCAATCAGACGAGAGCCGTGGTGGCTCGTGCTGTATCAAGAATTTGTCGCCATGTTGCTCGGTTTTGGGTTGTGTTTCGCCAGTTCCCCAGGCGTCTCATCACCCGCAAGTCTCCTTCGACCTGATCGAGCCATCGTGCACGCTGCGCCCCTCTATTTCTGGTGTCGGTAGGGTTGCCGAAGAGAAGTGATTTCACAGTTTCTGGATCTCTTTGCCGGTGTTATTGTCGGCGGTCACCAGTGACCCCAAATACACGAACTGATCATCGACCACCTCAAGCTCATCACCGTCTACAGAGACTTGAGTTGGGAGGCTGATGTTGTTCTCCTTGGAGCCTCTCGCTCGCATGTATTCTGTTTTATACGCATTTATCTGCAGTCCGATCCGTCCAGTTTCGGCTTTCAGTCGGGCGTAAGTTTTCTCCGCCGCCGCAAAGTTACGTGATATGATGTCGAAGTCATCCGCGAAGCCCAGAAGCTGAACAGACCTTGTGAAAATTGTGCCCCTCGTGTCGATGCCCGCCCTCCGGATCACACCCTCAAGGGCGATGTTAAACAGCAAACAGGAAAGTCCATCACCTTGTCTCAACGCTCTGCGCGATTCAAAGGGACTTGGGAGTATCCCCGAAACACGCACGTAGCACATCACTTGCGCCATGGTGGCTCTGATCAATCGAGTCAGTTTGTCCGGAAATCCGTTTTCGTGCATGATATGCCATAGCTGTTCTCGATCGACTATATCATAGGCCGCCGTGAAGTCAATGAAGATGTGATGTGTGGACACGTTGTACTCGCGACATTTCTGTAAGATCTGTCGGATTGAGAAGATCTGGTCCGTGGTGGCACGGGCTCCCATGAAACCCGCTTGGTACTGACCCACGAACTTCCTGGTTAAAGGTGATAGACGACGGAACAGGATCTGAGAGAGTATTTTGTAGGCGGCATTGACAAGCGAGATACCGCGGTAGTTGCGGAACTCCAGCTTGTCGCCCTTTTTGTAGATGGGACAGACGACTCCCTCCATGCACTCGGCTGGCAGTTTTCCCTCCTCCCAAATCCTGGAAATGACCCAGTGCAGTGCTCTAGCCAGCGCCTCTTTTCCATGTTTCAAGAGCTCGTTCGGCAGTCCGTCTTTGCCTGTGGCTTCATTGTTTTTCAGCTTCCCGATCTCACAAAGAACTTCGTGAATATCGGGAGCTGGTACTCGGTCATCCGCTGCTGGTGCTCCTTGGAGCAGGACCGCTTCTGTTTACTGTTTCGCCATTCAGGTGTCCATCGAAGTACTCCTTCCACCTGTCGACCACCTCGCTGGCATCCGTGAGAAGGTTCCCATCCACGTCGTTGCACATGTCGGCTTGCGGCACATAGCCTCTGCGGGACTGGTTTACCTACTCATAGAATTTCCGCGTTTCACTGGCACGGTACAGCTGCTCTAGCTACTCATGTTCACGATCCTCTTGCTGGCGCTTCTTTCGTCTGAGAATCGTGGTCATGTCGTTCCGTGCCCGTTTGTAATTGGCCTTGTTCTCTCTCGTTGACCTGCCCAGGTATATCGCCCAGGTCCGGTTCTTCTCATTCACGCTGCCTCGCACTCCCCGTCATACCAGTCGTTTCTGCTACTCGGTGCTTCCACTCCTAGTGTCGCTGTTGCGGCCTCCCCGATAGCTGTGCGAATGCTGCACCAGCCGTCTTCAAGAGGCAATGCGCCCAGCCCCTCCGCTGTGGGTAGCACCGCTTCAAGCTGTTGCGCGTATTCCTCCGCAGCCTGGGAGTTCCGGAGCTGCTTAATATTGAGCCGCGAGGTTCGGTGGTGTCGCGCGTGGTATACGGTCGACAGTTTTGAGCGCAATGATACCGCAACTAGGTAGTGGTCCGAGCCAATCCGCACCGCGATAGGTACATACGTTTGTAATGTCTGAGAAGAAGCGGCCGTCGATGAGAACACGGTGTGCAGGCTGTGCATTCACCGGCTTGTACATTTCTTCCCTACCGATCTGCGCGTTCATGTCCCCGATGACGATCTTGATGTCTCTACGCGAGCTGCTATCGAAGAGTTTCTCCAGCTGTGCGTAGAACTCTTCTTTCTCTACATCGGGTCTTCCTTCGTGAGGGCAGTGCACATTGAGGATAGTGTAGTTGTAGAACCGGCCTTTTATTTTCAACAAACACAACCTGTCGCTGATCGCCTGCCACTTGATCACACGACTGTGCATCCTGCTCAGCACTATAAAGCCGGTACCCAGCTCATTGGTAGTGCCGCCGCTCTGGTAGTACTGTGCCCTGCGACCACAAATCCTCCGTACCTTCTCTCCTTTCCGGCAAAGCTCCTGGAGCGCAACGATGTCGAAGTGGCGGGGTTCCAGCTGATCCAGTAGAATCCGGTCGCCACCCGGGGCGTTCAGCGATCTACAGTTCCATGTACCGAACTTCCAATCGTCGTCCTTATTTCGTCGCCTAGGTCATTGCCAATTGTTCCGGTCCGTATTCGATTCTTGATTGTTCGTAGTATTTTAATGTTTCGGCATGCTGCCTTACTAGGGCTGCGGATGCCTAGTCTCGCGACGGGGCTGCCGTCTTGAGTGTAGCTGGCGAGACGCCGCATTTCATAATTCAGTCGTCCGCTCCAGATCAAACGCTGTTTGAACCGCCCCTAACATGGGGAACAGACGCTCGGACAAGCTGCCCTCCTTGGAGAGCAGCTCCCCCTTTCCTGTCAGCATACGACCAAGTTCCCACCGGTTCACTGATCTTCCCTTGGTTGCTCGTATCCCAGTCGGCACTACGTGGAGGTAGGGGTAGGAGTTGCTGTGCATTATGCTGTGGACCACAATAAGGTCTATTTTATGCCAACTAGTACGGGTGTACTGCTGGTACGCACTGCCCAGCCGTTTATCTACCAACTCTACGACGGTTCTATTTGTTCTGTCTTATACATTGCATTGGTAACAATGATTTCCGGTCTTTTGTCTGCGTGTGTGCATTTTATAGCGAATGTGAATCAAAGTAAGTAAATGTAGATAAGTATAATTCTGGGATGATTTGTGTTGGATTTTATTTTATAGTAAATTCTAATTTTCATTCTATTTTCAGGTATTTAGAAGAGTTGCTGTTCTCAACATGCCAGCCGCCGTTGAAACCGTCCGTTTCAACCGACAACCACGTCGGAAGTTGATGTTGATGCGTCTACCTCGTCGTCGGAATCGATTGGAAGGACCGTAATCTCCGTGACCGCTCGCTTGAAATCCTTCGAAGCCGTCCTGACTACCACGACTCGGACTCGCCCGTCCGAACCGGGGATAGTTTCGATGATGCGTCCGAGAGGCCATTGTAGTGGAGGGTAGTTGTCTAGCTTCAACAGCACCAATTGACCCTTGCGGACGTCCACTGCCGAGTGCCTCCACTTGCTGCGCTGGTGGAACTGGCTAACGTAGTCCCGCGACCAACAACGCCAAAGATCTTGGACCGAGCGTTGCATATCCTGCAAACGGGTGAAGCGATTAGGGAACTGGTGAAGTAGATCAGGCTCAGGAATGGAGACAAGAGACTCTCCAATGAGAAAGTGCCCTGGGGTCAGAACGGAGAGGTCGTTAGGCGAATCAGAAATGGGAACAAGAGGACTGCCTCTACTTGAGCAACAACCGTTAGGAACTGGTCCATTGTGAAAGCCTTTTGTCCCATGACGCGACGAAAATGGTACTTAAACGATTTCACTCCGGCTTCCCTGATGCCTCCGAAATGTGGAGAGCGGGCTGGAATGAACCGGAAGGTGATGCCATTGTCCGCACAGTAGAGACCCCATTCCGCCGACTGGAACTGCCGCAGATATTCTTTCCGCAGCTGACGCAGCTCACGATCTGCTCCGACGAAAGCGGATGCATTGTCACAGTGCAACTGAAGAACCCGACCGCGTTTTGCAACGAAGCGTTTGACGGCGTTTATGCACGCGGCGGACGACAGATCAGCGACGACCTCGAGATGCACGGCCTTCACCACCATGCAGACGTGCAATGCGACGTACAACTTAACGGACGAGCCTTTCCCAATTAACGGACGAATGAGAAACGGCCCACAGTAATCCATCCCCGAGTACGTAAAAGCTCGAGCTGGCCTGAGGCGAAACGACGGATAAGGTGACATAATCTGATTTCCTGTTGTAGGATTGCACCAGAAGCAGGTGACGCATCGTCGGAAAACTTTACGAGCCAACTCACGACCCCGGAGTGGCCAGAATCGTTGACGGATGGTAGAGAGCACCAGCGACGGTCCACCGTGAAGTGTCTGAAGATGGCGATGAGGACGCTCAGACTATGTTTTGCTGGAAGCAGAATCGGAAAGTGAGTGTCGAACGGTGCGTTTAAGTTTTTCAACCTTCCGTCCATCCGAAGTAATCCGAAATCGTCCATGAATATGTTCAGGTTTTGTAGTGCCGATTTCAATGCGACCCTCACTGTGTTCTCGGTCTGCTTTCGACTGTGCAGTTGAACTTCTGTTGGGAATTCCTGGCGTTGGGCGAGGCGAACTAATGATTTCAGCACACAGTTCACTACTTGAGGCGACAGCGGGGACAACACGCGTTGATTTTTCGGAAGCTTGCAGTTGTGCCGAAACCGAAAGCAGTACGCGACGAAGCGCGTTAGCTTGGCTAACTCCGAGAATGCACTAAAGATGGTTCTGTTGTCTTGTAGTAGATGTAGGTAAACCAACATACGCATCTCCTCCTCCAATTCCGTTTTATTCGGCATCGAAATCGGAAACATTGGCGGGGAATGTGAGATACTCTGGCCCATGCCACCACAGCTTGTCGTAGATGATCTGGCTTGCAAGTAATCCTCGGGAGATATGGTCGGCAGGATTTAGATCGGTCGGTACGTGCATCCACTGCGCATCCTTCGTTAAGCGTTGGATCTCTGCGACCCGATTCGACACGAAGACTTTCCAGGAATTTGATCTGGATTTGATACAGTGAAGTGCGATAGTAGAGTCGGTCCAAAATGTGATTGGTCCAGTGATGTTGGTGTCAGTTCGTATGCAGTGGACCAGTTGACTCCCGAGAAGGGCTGCGCGGAGCTCCAAGCGTGGAATTAACTTTCCACGAAGAGGTGCGACGCGAGATTTCGACGTGAGCAGGTGCGAATGGAGCTGGCCATACTCATCCAAAGATACGATGTACACGCAGCATCCGAATCCCTTCTGCGAGGCATCGCAGAAGCAGTGTACTGAGTACTGGCGTTCTGTATCCTTGTTCCACAGGACCCTTTTTGGAACCTGCAGCGGGATAAGCTCCTTAATGTTTGCACGATACTTCTTCCACCATACGGCTGCTTCTTTCGCAAGCTCAGATTCCCACGAGATATGTGCTGCCCAGGGAGATTGGATGAACATTTTGGCACTGACCACCACAGGTCCTAGGAGTCCAAGCGGGTCGAATAGTTGGGACATTTCCGACACGACAATCCGCTTGGTGACGACCTCAAGCTCTGGAAGAGCGGGAACCTTGATTTTGAAGACGTCATGCTGGTGAGGGAACCACAACAACCCCAAAGTTTTGACGGCTTGCGAACGATCGAGCTCCAAATCTGCTGAGGTCTCCCAGAGTTCTTCTGGGACTTGACTGAGGACTGTCTTGCAGTTGGATGCCCACTTGCGAAATACAAAACCACCGGATTTCGTAGAACGTAGAACGTCGTCTACGTAGGTGCCTTTCCGTATCACTGGCACAGCCAGCGGAAAGCGATGTCCTTCGTCTGTAGCTAATTGATTTAAAACGCGAGCAGCATGGAATGGCGAACTTGCAAGACCGTAAGTGACGGTTTTAAGTTGATACTTGCGGTTTGGTTCTGACGGATTGTTGCGCCAGAGAATTTGCTGGAACTTTCGGTCATCTGGGTGAACCCACATCTGGCGAAACATCTTCTCCGCATCGGCGGATATGGCGAATCGTGGTAAACGGAAGTTGATGATTGTAGCAAATAGAGCTGGCTGAATATGGTATTTTTGTGGTCGTACTCTCTGGACGCTGGATGGCATGCTGGTGAAGGAAAACTGTGGGCTACGCGATGCGACGGGACTCAACTCTATATGACCCAACCTCTCATACTCCTCCATGAACTCAGAATAGCTTTTACGAAGATGGTCATCAATGAAGAACCGTTTTTCCATTTGCTGGAACCTTCGAACAGCGGCGGGGTATGAATCTCCTAGCATTTCCACCTTGTCTTCCTTGAGTGGCAGACGAACGACATAGCGGCCCGTTTCGTCACGAGTAACAGTCGATTGAAAGTGTTCTTCGCAGAATTGTTCGTCTGGAGTGAGAGCTTAACCGTCATCAAAATTCTCGATTTCCCAGAATCGTTGAAGCATGGTATCAAGCGTATCTTCTACGCAGAAGTGGCAGGACTGTGTGTCAGTGACCTCTGTGGTTGGCTGCTCTATCTTTCCACAGACGATATAGCCCAGAACCGTTTTCTGCAACGTGAAATAGTCAGCGGCAAGAGAGAGTTGCAGGTTTTCGAGAAGCTCGAAAAATAGACCAGCTCCGATTGTCATGTCCACACCTTGGCTAATGTTAAATTGCGGATCGGCCAGTGGAAGATTTCCAGGGATCCGCCAGCGAGAGTTGTCAATGTGGTGACTAGGCAGCGAGACGGTAAGCTTCGGCAGTACTAAGCAGTCCAGTTGGGTCATGAAATTTTCGAAACGAGAGGCGAGCGAGATGGTTACAGCATAGCGAACGTTAACAAATTCAGTTTCGTTCGTGTCAAACGAAGCTTTTGGCATAGCGCTTCGGAGATGAAACTTGGCTGTGAACCGCTACCGAGGACGTATTTGTTATCAATATCTTTCACTTTGACCACTGCTGTTGACAGAAGACCTGTTGACTGCCGAGGTTGAGTCACTGTTTCTGCACTTTGACAGGCAGTGTGAGGCGGAACGACATCGACCGACGAATGTGAGAAAGACTTACCGCGCGACGGCTGCGATCGAACCGACGAATTGATAGGTAGTGAGGCAACAGCGAACTCCTGCGACGAAGAGGTTTGGAACGAAATGCGACATTTGGCACGACTGTGAAGTGGATGCTGCAGCGGGTTGGTACACTGTGGGCTGCTTGACTGTTGCCACTGGTAGTGAACCAGAAGCCGACGAGAGAGGTGGCAGGTGTAACAATGAGTGGTGCTTCTTGGAGCAGCTTTTGCAGGAACCGCTGGAGCAGTTTTTCGCTTGATGTGTTTCCTTAAGACAGTTAATGCACAGCCCGTGCTTCTTCACGACTTCGAACCGTTGTTGTGGAGAGAGTGTTCGAAACTGGTCACACTGAAACAGGAAGTGAGCGTGCTTACAGTTGACGCCCTGGGTAACGCTGTCGGAAGCGACATGGGCAACAACTGATCGGGGTTTGGAATGCTTGATCTCGAACTGGGTGTTTGCCGAAAGGGAGAGCTTTAAAGTTTGTACGATTCGCGATCTTCTGTGTATAAACTCGAGTAATTCTCGGTAATTCGGGTATTCATCGCCTGCGGAAACAAGTGTCTCCCACTCACGGAGTGTAACGCTATCAAGACATTGACTCAATCGCTCTACTAGAAAGGCGTTCCAATGGTTTTCAGAATTTTCGAGTTTATTCAACAGCTGTACATGACGATCGAATTCGTCGGCGAGATCTGCAAGTCCCTGTGCAGACTCTTTTTTCAGCGAAGAAATTGTAAGTAGGGCAGAAACATTCCGTTTCACCAGCAAATTTGTGTTTTCAAAACGTTCCTTCAACAAATTCCATGCAACAAGGTAATTGTTGGCGGAAATTTCGAGCGAGAAAATAACACGAGCCGCTTCGCCAGAAAGGCCTGCTCGCAAGTAATGCATTTTTTGCACTGCCGTAAGTTGCACACTCGAGTGAATAAGCGAGATGTATTACTTACTTACTTCCTTTTTTGGCTAACGGACCGTTCACCGCTCTAGGGCCGAACGAATTAGAGATGTCCAGCTTCTTCTGTCTTGTGCAGCCGTTCTCCAGTCTCCCCGTACACCAGCAGATCGTGCATCTTCTTCCACCGCGCACATCCACCGCGTGCGAGGCCTACTACGGAGTCGACGGCCTCTTCCTGGTTCTCTACTGTAGATAGTTTTAGCGGCTCTCTCGTCAGGCATCCTGGCTACGTGTCCAGCCCACTGAAGCCTGCCCGCTGTATTACTTTCACTATATCAGCATGTTTGTGTACCTGGTACAACTCGTGATTCATGCGTCTGCGCCACACTCCACCTTCCAATTTACCTTCAAGTATCGATCGCAGAACTTTACGCTCAAAAACTCCGAACACTCGTCGATCAGCTTTCTTCAGCGTCCATTCTTCATGTCCGTAAAGGGCCAGTATCAGCGTCCTATACAGCGCTAGTTTTGTGCGAGTTTGTAAACTACGGGACCTTAGCTGGCCCTTTTCGCAGCTGCAACTCGTCGTTTCACTTCACGGCTCATATCTTTGTCACATGTCACAAGCGTACCAAGATAAACGAATTCGTCAACCACTTCAAATCGTTCCCCATCTATCTCCACCTCAGCACCACCACCACGGGGACTCCCACGCTCTCTGCCAGCTACCATGTACTTCGTTTTGGCAGAGTTAATGGCAAGTCCCAATCTCGCTGCTTCTCTCTTAAAAGGTACGAAAGCTTCCTCCACGGCCTTACGGTTGATACCGATGATATCGACGTCATCCGCAAAACCAAGAAGCATGTGAGATTTCGTGATGATCGTACCGTTTCTCTCGACGTTTGCTCTTCGTACTGCACCCTCAAGAGCGATGTTAAACAGTAGGTTGGAGAGCGCATCCCTCTGCTTCAGTCCATCCAACGTTAAGAACGCGGCTGATGTCTCGCCAGCTATCCGCACGCACGATTTTGATCCCTGCAGTGTCATACGACTCAGCTTTATTAGTTTCGTAGAGAAACCGTGTTCCAGCATGATCTGCCACAGCTCGTTTCTTTTCACTGAGTCGTATGCCGCCATGAAGTCCACAAACAGATGGTGAGTCGATAAGTTGTACTCCCGGAACTTATCGAGGATCTGTCGCAGGGTGAAAATTTGATCCGTCGTGGAACGCCCTTCTCGAAAACCAGCCTGGTATTCGCCAACGAAGGATTCCGTTAACGGTCTCAATCTGAAGAACAGGATACAAGAGAGCACTTTATATGCGGAGTTGAGCGACGTTATCCTTCGATAGTTGCCACAATCCAATCGATGGCCCTTCTTATAGATAGGGCATATGAGGCCTTCCAACCAGTCGTTCGGCATTTGTTCGTCAGCCCAGATTCTATGTATTATCTGGTGGATCACATAGTACAGCCGCTCGCCTCCCGCTTTAGAAGTTCGGCCGGGATACCGTCCTTCCCAGCGGCCTTGCCGTTTTTCAGCTCATTAATCGCCTTTTTCACCTCCTCCTGTGTTGGTGGCTCCACAGCTTGTTCGTCACTCATAATCGTCATCCTGTTCCTGCTCTGCTCATCCGGCTCCTCACCTGCAACCGTCGGTTTATCAGTTTATCAGTAAGCAGGTTGCCGTCCTTGTCGTTACACATGACCGGCACAGGGAAATTTCTGCTCCTGACTCTGTTTACAGTTCTATAGAATCTCCGCACGTCGTTTTCAGCATAGCTGTCCTCTGCGCTGGCAAGCACCTGCTCCTCGTACTCGCGCTTCTTCCGACGGTGAGTTCTATTTTCAGCAGCTCTTGCCACCCTGTACCTCTCTCTGTTCTGCCGCGTAACCGCAGTGAGCATGCGGCTCCTGGAACGGTTCTTCTCATCTGTCGCTCTCTGGCAATCGGTATCGAACCAGCCGTTAGGCTGTCTTACACGCGTCGTACCTACCACCTCTCTCGCAGTCGTTTCGATGGCGCCGTGAATCCCCAGCCCATTTATGTCTTCCACTCCTTCCTCCTGCTGTTCTGCGATCCGTCGATCTAGCTCTCTGGCGTATTCTGCTGCCACGCCATCAGCTTTCAACCGTTGAATGTTGAAACGCGTCGTCCTCTCTGTGCGAGATTTCAGCACGGTCGACAACCGTGCGCGGATCTTACAAACGACGAGATAATGGTCATGGTCAATGTTTGGTCCCCGAAAATACCCAACATCAGTAACATCCGAAAAGTGCCGACCGTCAATCAGTACGTGATCGATCTGGGAGCAGGCTTCTTCATTTGGATGCCTCCAGGTGTGTTTCCGAATATTCAAACGTGGAAAATAGGAGCTTCATATGGCCATTCCTCTGGCCGCGGCAAAGTTTATCAGCCTCAGGCCGTTTTCATTGGTTGACGAGTTGAGGCTATGCCTTCCAATGACCGGACGGAAGAATTCCTCCCTCCCAACCTGTGCGTTTGCGTCTGCGATGACGACTTTTACGTCGTGTTTTGGGCACTCGTCATAGATTCGCTCAAGCTTGTCATAAAACTCATCTTTGACTTCATCGGATTTGTCGTTTGTCGGTGCGTAGGTGTTGATTAAACTGTAGTTGAAGAATTGGCCCTTAATTCTCAACACGCATATACGGTCATCTACGGGCATCCACCGGATGACACTTTTTTTTTTTTATTTCCCAGCACTACGAAACCGACGCCCCGTTCCGCTGCTTTGCCGCCACTGTAGTAGATGTGGTACTTGAAAGAAGTGCGTGCAATAGGGTCTACTGCACGGAATTCCCTTTCTCCGGAATTTGGCCACCGAACCTCCTGAATCGCTGCGATTTCGACTCCCTGCCGCTGTAGTTCTCGAGCAAGCAAGCCAGCCCGCGCCGGTTCATTGAGAGATCGGACGTTCCAAGTACCCAATTTCCAATCGTTTATCTTAATCTTTTTCCGTGTTCGTAGCCTCGGTCTTTGCCGAATGATCCGTTCCGTATTTCTAAATTCGTTCGTGGTTGATGAAAGGTTTCGGTATGCTACCTTACCAGGGTCGCGATACCTACATCCTGCTGATGGGGCTGCCATCTTAGGTGTAGCTGGCGGGATACAGCATTCCATAATTCAGCCGCCCGCTCCGGGTCAGACGCTATTGTACGTCGCCCCTATGGGGATACAGCCGCGTACGACCCCCTTCCCAGTCAGCATACGACCATAGTTTCCACCGGGGTTGGTTACCCGATCTCCGCTAAGGTTACTCGTTTTCCGGTCGGCATCACGTGGAGGTTGGGATAGTGGTTGCTAGACAGAGGTGAATGGCCACATTAGGGTCTCAAGTTACACGTGTCCAGCCATTCACCAAGATGTATAGATCGCGAAATTAAGCCCAATCATCGAGATTCCCAGAAAACTCCTTAAATTTTATTTGCGGCAGACGAACGCTCGACGAGATGGGAACAACGGACGAGAGTGGTTGTGCTGGAGCGGGGGGTGGTACGGGTGGTACGGGTGGTACGGGTTGTACAGGGATTTTACTTTGCAATGACGCTTTAAGTTCATAATAGATGGCTTGAAAGTCTTGCCTCTCTTCAGCGAAATCTTCTTCATTATCCTCAAGAATCTCAATTTCATCTTGAGTCTCCTCAAATTCTCGCCATAGAGCATCAAGACGTTGAATGCGAATGGCAACTTGGGCAACTTTAGTGGGATCGAATTCGTCGTCGAAAGTTTTTATAAATTTTGCAGAACCAAAAATGTTGGTCCACCGACGGTATAAAATTTTCAACTTTGTTTGCTTAGACGTTTTCTGCTTTTTGGGCGTCATTTTTGCCAAACCAAACGTAACGAAATTCACGTACCTGTGCTTTCTGCTACTTACCAACACCTTGCCCTAACCTCCCCTGAGCTCTTCTAGGTTCGATCGGTCCGCCGATACAAATGTTGCCACTGGTGGTCACCAAATGTTGTTGAAGATGGTGATGATTTGTCGCCGACGGGGTAGGAGAAGCGACTTGGTTGCGATCCACTGCCAGGGGCGTACCACTATCCACTGGGGAACACAGCTGCTGCTCGACGATGACGAGCGACGGCGATAATGACTGTTGCCACCCTTACTGATGCTGTTGGTTGGCCGAATATGATCGGCGATGACCACGACGACGACGACGCTGATGATTGCTGCTGCTGGGCAACAAATTTCTGCTCACCGCTGACGAACGGCAACGACAACGATGTTGCTAATTTAGCCTATCCGCGGCACGATTTGGTAGCTGGAAGATGTTTCTGCTGCTACTTGACGGGCGGACGACAATCGGCGATGAGAAGATTTCGACAAACGGGGCGAAGAGGTTAGCTTCGCTGATATAAGGTTGCCCAATCTGCGGCGACGATGGTGGCAGCGGGAAGATGCTTCTGCTGCTAACAGTCCGACTGAATAGCTAGTTCCGTACCGCTGGGGGACGACAATCGATAACTGGAACCTTCCAACTCACGTGGTGAAAAGGTTAGCTCCGTTGCAACTTCACTCTCCCGGGTTTCGGAACCAATGCTTTGGGGGTGAATCGACGAGAAATTTATCCGGACTGGCGGCGAACACTTCCCGGCACTGTAGTAATTTGACCGACCAAACGAAATGCGAAAAAAGCGAAGAAAAAAATGGTTTTCGGACCGACGACTTATAACTTTGTAGGAATGTGAACTTTACTCTACGATGGTTCTATTGGTTCTGTGTTATACATTGTTAACAATGATTTCCGTTCTCTTGTCTGCATGTGTGCATTTTATAGCGAAAGTGAATCAAAGTAAGTAAATGTAGGTAAGTATAATTCTGGGATGATTTGTGTTAGATTTTATTTTATAGTAAATTCTAATTTCTCTTTTCAGTCATTTAGAAGAGTTGCTGTTCTCAACAGTCTATGAACAGATGATGCGTCTGCAAGTGCAAACATTCTTCACCTCGTCCAATGTTGGTGGGTCCACAGTTTGTCCGTCCTCCCCTATTTCTATCCTGTTCCCTTCGACGATTCTCCTACCTTCCTCACCGTTCAACACCACTTCAAAATGTTGCTTCCATCGTCTGGCCAGCTGCGATTTATCGGTAATCAGGTTCCCCTCCCTGTCATTGCACATGGCAGGTACTGACACAGTCCGGTTCCTGATTCCGGTGATCGTTCTATAGAAGCTCCTCGTGTCGTGCCTGGTGAAGCAATTGTCCGCCTCCGCGAGGACGCCATCGTAGTGCTCACGTTTCTTACGGCGATGAAGCCTCTTTTCGGCAGCTCTTGCCTCCCGGTATTTCTCCCACATGTGACGCGTTACACGATTCGCTGCTACTAACGTGTTGGCCAAGGCTCGGTTCTTCTCCTCCGTCAGCTCTAGACACTCAGCATCGAACCACCCACTACGCGTGGTTCCCGTTGTCATGCCTATCACTTCTCGCGCTGTTTCGCTGACCGCATCATGGATGTGCTTCCACTGCTCGTTCAGGTCCACTCAAGTTGGTTCACCGATCCATCTATCAACTTTCCGAGTATACTCTGCAGCAACTCCTTCCGCTGATAACCTCTGGATGTCCAGATGTATCTTCCTCGCCGATCTCGATTTAAATACATTGGACAACCGGGCGCGAATCTTGTCTACCACGAGATAGTGATCCGAGTTGATGTTTGGCCCTCGAAAGGACCGCACATCTATGACGTCTGAAAAGTGCCGGCCGTCGATCAGCATGTGGTCGATCTGGGAGCAGGCCTCTCCATTGGGGTGTTTCCATGTGTGCTGCCGAATGTTCAGACGTGCAAAATGGGTACTACAGATGGCCATTCCCCTGGCCGCGCCGAAGTTCATTAACCTCAAGCCGTTGTCGTTGGTGGTAGAGTGAAGGCTTTCCCTACCAATAACGTGACGACAGAACTCCTCTCGTCCGACTTGTGCGTTCGTATCTCCGATGACGATATTTAAATCGTGCTGTGGGCACTCTCCATACGTTTTCTCGAAGAGCTCATAGAACTCCTCCTTCACGTCATCGGTTTTATCGTTTGTCGGCGCGTACACGCCGCCGTCTTGGGTGTAGATGGCGAGACACCGCATTTCATAGTTCAGCCGTCCGCTCCGGATCAGTCGCTGTTTGAGCCGCCCCTGACCTGGGGAACAGACGCTCAGGCAAGCTGCTCTTCAAAGAGAACAACTCCCCCTTCCCTGTCAGCATACGACCAAGTTCCCACCGGTTCACCGATCTTCCCTTGGTTGCTCGTATCCCAGTCGGTACCACGTAGAGGTAGGGATAGGAGTTGCTGGGCTTATGCTATGGACCACACTGTGGTCTATTTTATGCCAACTAGTACGGGTGTACTGCTGCTACGCATTGCCCAGCCGTTTACCAACCAATTCACCGAAGTGAATTTACTATGTAATTCCGCTGAAATTAGCAGTAACTGGATCGGTTTTGTTATCCTGCGAAAAAGCACCACAAAAGGGCCCTGAGCACTCACGGGGTATTTCCTAATTCTAACATCTCTTGGCTGAGGAGAGAGAGGCGGTACGGGTAATGAATCAGGTTTCGAAGCGGGCTCTGTAACGGGCTTCGGATCGGGTGCATAATCGGAGTGCAAATCAGGCTGCACACCAGGTTGATCTAGCAAGTCAATTCAGGGTCGCCGTCCTCCTCGCAGTCCATTGCAACAATGGATTCGAGGAGACAAAAGAGAAGAATCACCAAAAGCCGGAACCTTTTGTACAGTACACTATATAAATAATGGGATACTTAGCTGAGCGTAGATAAAGTCTTCACGATCAGAAGAGCATCACTAAAAAATTACAAAAATTACTATCAACGCGAAATAAGAAAAACATATTTTGTATTTTTCCATATAATTTTGGTAACAAAATTGAATCTGAATGTGTTATAAGAACAAAACCTGAAATGAAGTAGTTCTGAAACAAGTCTAACTGATTTTTCGTTTTTATTAAAACTCGTTGTTTCTAACAATGTTTGTTATTATATTGATCTATATACTATCTTATTTTGTTAGAAAGCTGATACATTAGTAACAAATTTCGATATGTGTTTGATACTAGTAGAATCATTTCTGTTATAATTTCTGTTATTTTAACACCTAACGGCATCAAATTGAAAACCCAGCCTGAAAGGTTTTTCCCGTAACAAACTAACAGCTTCTGTAACATTTTTGTTTTTTCTTTCTGATCGGGTTCCAACAATAGATTTTCAAACAATTCGACAGTTCACCGGAAACAGCTGATAAATACGTCTGTCCACGACAACTGCTAGCCGAGCTATGATTCTTTTTGTTTTACCGTATATGTTTTCTGGAATGATCTGGAATGATCATGATCGGACGGCCATTAATGACTAGCTATTTTCTCTGGTTTTCATAAAAATATAAATTTCTCGGAGATGAGCTTTTTCAGATTATTAATTTTTAATTCCTGTTTAAACTTTTTCGTTAGTAAAAAACATTTTTTTAGAGTGCATATTTTTTCGGAGACACAGAAACATTATCTACAACTTTGCCGAAGACGTCAAACTGGTTATTTATAATAGATCATAAACATTAGTAATCCTCAATAACTTTTTATTTACATAGCTTTTCAAAAATGTGAAAATGAGGCGTGATTAAAAAAGCAATAGCACGAAACGGAATCTTTTGTCCATAGAAACATCTTCGCATATCACTTTTGTTCATAGAAACATCTGCACAAATCACCAAATCACAAATGGTCGATATAAATGGTTGCCCGTTTTTTTCGAGGAATTGCTCATCAGCATAAAACGTCGGTGCCATCTAGGGATGTTATGGATATCCGCATTCACATCGGTAAATGCGGATCATCTGGATAAAAATTCACATCTCATTGAAAAAAAAAAATATCGCTTAATAAACTGTTGTTTCCTTTGGTGTATTTACTGCTCGCTTCAATAGCTTTTGCGCTGAAATGCGACATATTATGCAAAATACGCGAAATAAAATACCAGGAATGTAACGGATATCCGTAATCCGGAACATCCGCATGAAAATTGACTTTCGCTTCCGTATTCGTGTCAGAATTCACATATCCGCTCCCGCATCTGCAGCTGTCTGAATATCACATCCGTAACATCCCTAGTGCGATCACCGGCGTAACATTGTTATGATAGAGCTTATTATATATTCATGTTGAAAAAAGTGGTGTTTTGTCAAAAACTTGTTCAATTAATTCCTAAAGCGATACCCCCGTTACTCTATAACTTCCTGAAAGGGAGAGGGATGTGTTTCAGTTTGTTTTCAAATCCTTTTATGTTACATGCGCATGGTTTTATTTGTTTGTGCATTTGTTATGCAGTTTTTATTGAGAGGTTCTCGTTCTACAACACCATAAAATATTTTTTTAGATGCTAAAGCTTTTAGGTAGCTGTTGATTTGCTTTTACTTTCAGTTCTTTCCACAATCATGCAACGAAATTTTCATCGACGTAAGATTTCTCAACACAACTGTGCAATGTGATCAAATCTTCAAATTGCTTCAGACAGAGATGGGTCCTTGCTACGTAGCGAACAGTATATATTCATAGTAAGTAATCAAATTAAATAATGTATCTATCTGTTTGCAAACATAAACATACATATATTTATATATATATATATATATATATATATATATATATATATATATATATATATATATATATATATATATATATATATATATATATATATATATATATATATATATATATATATATATATATATATATATATATATATTTTTTTTTTTTTTTTTTTTTCAGTTTTAAAATGGTTTATTTGACACGGCACGATACAATTTATGTTTAACTGAGCCAAGTACATTTTTTTTTAAATTCTAAATTAGCAGGGAAAAGAGGGAGGCCTTTTCTTTATTCTCGCGGCCGACTACGAGCTAGTGGGGATTTAAGGTGAGAGGAGCGGAGTTACAATTTTGATTTTAACTATATTGAGTTATACGATTTATTAATTTGTACATGGCTAAGCAGTGATGTTCTATTTGAGCAGTTTGGACTGAGGTGTCTGCGTGAACATAAAGATGCCGAGTCTTCGTTTGAGTGTCTCCAGCTTAGTGTATCATCTTCTTTCAGCGTGTAGCGGGAATGGTAATCTAACAAATAGATAGAAGAGTTTCATATTTTAATACCAGCGTGTTTTATGAACACGTATAGCTGTGTCATGTACTGGAGGTCACCGCTTCCCAGAATGTCTCTAACGGGTACGTTCGGTTGTTTTCCTCGGGCCCGAAGGGAATCTATAAGCTCAGACC
The DNA here is from genome assembly GCF_029784165.1 of Wyeomyia smithii. Classification (NCBI taxonomy): domain Eukaryota; kingdom Metazoa; phylum Arthropoda; class Insecta; order Diptera; family Culicidae; genus Wyeomyia; species Wyeomyia smithii. The sequence goes on along the minus strand of NC_073695.1, from coordinate 160,279,068 downwards.
TAACACCACAGTATTCGGTACACGACCAAACAACATGCTCGATGTCATGGTAGCCATCGCCACAAACGCAGTGATTACTGTCTACAAGCCCTATACGAAAGAGATGCGTGTTTAACGTATAGTGATTGGACATAAGTCTGGACATCACGCGAATGAAGTCCCGACCTACATCCAAACCCTTGAACCATGCTTTCGTCGATACCTTAGGAAAATGGAATGTAGCCACCGTCCCAGTTCATGTGAGATCCATGATGATTGCCAACTGTTGAGTGTTCTCTGACGCAAAATGCTATAAAATTCATCATAAGCAATTGATCTTTCATAAATATCGCCGTCAATAGCACCCACCTTAGCTAAAGAGTCAGCCTTTTCGTTACCCGGAATCGAGCAATGAGAAGGGACCTACGCTAAGGTAACCCGGTAATTTTTATCTGTTAAAGCACTTAAAAACCGCCGTATTTTCCCCAGGAAATACGGGGTGTGCTTCACAGGCTTCATTGATCGCAGAGCCTCAATGGCACTGAGACTATCTGTGAAGATAAAGTAGTGGTCTATGGGTAGGGTTTCGATGATTCCAAGAGAGTACTGAATAGCAGCAAGTTCTGCGACGTACACGGAAGCAGGAGAATCGAGTTTGTAGGAGGCGGTAAAATTTTCGTGGAAAACACCGAAACCAGTGGACTCATCTAGATTAGATCCGTCAGTGAAAAACCTTTTATCATAACTAACATGTTTAAACTTATTGGAAAAAATCTTAGGGATCTCTTGGGGTCGCAATTGATCCGGGATACCAGAAATGTCTTGTTTCATGGTGGTGTCGAAGAATATAGCATTATTAGAAGTAGCTAAAAGTGCGACATTGGAGGAATCGTATGAAGAAGGATTAATATCTTGAGCCATATAGTCAAAATATAAAGTCATAAATCTGGATTGAGATTGAAGGTCGACCAACCTCTCGAAATTTTCAATTACTAATGGGTTCATAACTGTGCATCGAATTAGCAACCGGTAAGAGAGATTCCAAAAACGATGTTTCAACGGAAGAATACCCGCTAACACTTCAAGACTCATCGTATGGGTCGACTGCATGCAAACCAAGGCAATACGCAGACAACGATATTGTATTCTCTCTAATTTTATAATGTGCGTGTTCGCGGCGGAGCTAAAGCAGGAACAGCCGTACTCAAGAACTGACAATATCGTTGTTTGGTATAACCTTAGAAGGTCTCCTGGGTGAGCACCCCACCAAGTTCCGGTAATCGTACGAAGAAAATTAATCCTCTGTTGGCATTTTTGTGTCAGATACCTAATATGACAAGCTCAGGTGCATTTGGAGTCGAACCAGACCCCGAGATATTTAGCGACTAAAACCTGAGAGATCGTTTTACCCGTTAGTAGGAGCTGCAGCTGAGCTGGGTTATGCTTCCTAGAAAAAACGACCAGCTCAGTTTTCTCCGGAGAGAATTCGATACCCAGCTTAAGAGCCCATTCAGACAAATTGTCTAAGGTATCTTGCAATGGTCCTTGCAGATCGCTAGCCTTGCCATCAGTAATGGATACAACGCTATCGTCTGCAAGTTGCCTTAGCGTGCATGAATTTGCAAGACATTCATCGATGTCATTGACGTAAAAATTATATAAGAGAGGACTTAAACATGAGCCCTGGGGGAGGCCCATGTAACTAATTCGGGAAGTTGTCGAATCGCCATGTGAGAAATACATATGCTTTTCTGACAACAAATTGAACAAAAAGTTATTCAAATTTGGTGAAAGTCCCTGCGAATGAAGTTTCGCGCTTAAAACTTCTACAGAGACAGAGTCAAAAGCCCGCAATCGTTCGTCCCTTTGCCCCGGCGAAAGCCAAATTGAGTATCTGAAAGTAACCCGTTTGTTTCGACCCATTTGTCTAACCGTAAGAGGATCATTTTCTCCATTAATTTCCGGAGGCAAGAGAGCATCGCAATCGGCCTATATGAATTGTGATCAGAGGCAGGTTTCCCGGGTTTCCGAATAGCAATGACTTTTACCTCCCTCCAGTCATGCGGAACAATATTTAGCTCAAGAAACTTGTTGAACAAATTCAACAAGCGTCTTTTTGCAGAGTCGGGTAGATTCTTCAACAGGTTGAATTTTATTCTATCTAACCTTGGAGCCTTATTGTTGCACGACAGGAGAGCCATTGAAAATTCCAACATCGAAAATGGAGGCTCTTCCGTAGTTACTAATAACGCGTCGCGAAAGGTTTTCTGTTCCGGTACAGAGTCTGGACAGACCTTTTTGGCAAAATCGAGTATCCAGCGATCTGAATACTCCTCGCTTTCATTCGAAACGTCACGGTTTCGCATGCGCCTGGCGGTATCCCAAAGAGTGCTCATCGCTGTTTCCCTGGACAACGCGTTTACGAACCGCCGCCAGTACCCGCGTTTTTTCGCCTTTACTAAGCTCTTCATCTGCCTGCCCAGTGCCTCGTACTTTCGAAGCAGGTTGACAGTGCCGTACTCCCGGTAGTCCTTATACGCCGCGGACCTTCGCGCGTACAGCTCAGAGCACTCTTTGTCCCACCATTTGTTGGGAGGGCGCTGTCTAATCGTTACCCCGGGTATCGGTTTCGTCTGAGCTTGAGTCGCGGCGTCGATTATCAAGCCAGCTAAGAACGCGTATTCTTCCTCCGGAGGAAGTTCCTCGTGAGTCTCGATAGATTGCGCTATAATAGACTCATAACACTTCCAATCAATATTACGTGTAAGGTCGTAGGAAATATTGATTGGGTTCGGGGGAGTTGAACCATTAGCAATTGATATAACGATTGGAAGATGATCACTACCGTGGGGATCGTTGATTACTTTCCACCGGCAATCTAACGCTAGTGATGTCGAGCAAAGGGATAGGTCAAGCACGCTTTCACGTGCTGGAGGATTAGGTACACGTGTCGCTTCCCCAGTATTCAAAACTGTCATATTGAAGTCGTCGATCAAGTTACAGATTGAAGAAGATCGGTTGTCGTCGTACAGCGACCCCCATAGCGAACAGTGAGAATTAAAATCTCCCAATATCAAAAAAGGCGCTGCTATATCAGTGAGATGCTTTTGTTCAATCCGCGCGGATGGAGGCATATATAACGAAACAAGGCATAGGTCTTTTCCATTCATATTCGTTTGAATGGCAACGACTTCAATATTCGAGATCGTGGGGAGGTCGATTCGGAAGAAGGAATAGCACTTTTTAATCCCTAAAAGTACCCCTCCACCGTGTGAGTCTCGATCTCGACGAATAATGTTAAAATCGTGGAAATTGAGTTGATCGTTTGAATTGAGAAAGGTTTCACAGAGCGCAAATGCGTCACAATTGTATGTATTTATTAAATGAGAAAATAGATCGAATTTGGGGATGATACTTCTGCAATTCCACTGTAATACAGTGATAAAATTCCTAACCTCTTTCGCCGTATTAGTCATCGAAAGATATGATAGCTGAAATGAGGGGCCAAGTTGCTGCTAGTTGCATCAAAAAGGTTTTCACTGTAGGAAGAAGGGCAAGAAGAATATTTTGTAAGGGATCTGGTATGTTGAATGTTTTAAATATCCAGTCCACAATATCAGAAAATTTTATGAACCCTGTTTCTTTTTTATCTTCTGATCGAGAAATGGGTGCACGAGGGGTTTTTGGTGCCCCAGGAAGCGGTGGGTACTCCTGGTTTGATTTAAAATTAAAACCGGGAGGTACTTGCTTCGGTTTTTCTTCACCGCTTCCTTTTTGTGTTGGCTTATTGGTCATTCCGCTAGGGGTTATCTTGCGACCTTTGCGAGAAAGATTAGGAGAGTTGATCATTCTCCTCTTCCTAGATCCTTCTGGCATGGCATAAGAACACCCTTCGACGGGATCGTCAGATGTACCCTCATCGGTTGGCAAAAAGGAAAAGATGTTTCCTGTCGAGGGTGGCTCAGCACTCTTCAGCATTTCTGCGAAAGAGTGCTTTGATCGTTCCTTGAGGGAACGCTTTATTTTTTCCTCGCGCTGTTTGTACGCGGGACACGCCGAAAGGTCATGCCGAGTTCCCTCGCAGTAAAGACACTTTTCAGTATCCTCACTGCAAGCGGTCTCAGCATGATTGCCTCCGCACTTGCTGCAGCGTGCCTTGTTGCAGCAGTAGGTGGCTGTATGACCTAACTGCTTGCAGTTTTGGCAATGCATGACCCGCGGTACGAACAGGCGTACAGGCAGATGAACCCTGTCCAAAGAGATGTAGTTCGGCAGTGCGGATCCGGCGAATGTTACACGGAAGGAATCCGAAGGGAAGAATTTCTTCTTCGCTTCTTCGATGGATACTGAATGCACTAAAACCTGAGAGATCGTTTTACCCGTTAGTAGGAGCTGCAGCTGAGCTGGGTTATGCTTCCTAGAAAAAACGACCAGCTCAGTTTTCTCCGGAGAGAATTCGATACCCAGCTTAAGAGCCCATTCAGACAAATTGTCAAAGGTATCTTGCAATGGTCCTTGCAGATCGCTAGCCTTGCCATCAGTAATGGATACAACGCTATCGTCTGCAAGTTGCCTTAGCGTGCATGAATTTGCAAGACATTCATCGATGTCATTGACGTAAAAATTATATAAGAGAGGACTTAAACATGAGCCCTGGGGGAGGCCCATGTAACTAATTCGGGAAGTTGTCGAATCGCCATGTGAGAAATACATATGCTTTTCTGACAACAAATTGAACAAAAAGTTATTCAAATTTGGTGAAAGTCCCTGCGAATGAAGTTTCGCGCTTAAAACTTCTACAGAGACAGAGTCAAAAGCCCGCAATCGTTCGTCCCTTTGCCCCGGCGAAAGCCAAATTGAGTATCTGAAAGTAACCCGTTTGTTTCGACCCATTTGTCTAACCGTAAGAGGATCATTTTCTCCATTAATTTCCGGAGGCAAGAGAGCATCGCAATCGGCCTATATGAATTGTGATCAGAGGCAGGTTTCCCGGGTTTCCGAATAGCAATGACTTTTACCTCCCTCCAGTCATGCGGAACAATATTTAGCTCAAGAAACTTGTTGAACAAATTCAACAAGCGTCTTTTTGCAGAGTCGGGTAGATTCTTCAACAGGTTGAATTTTATTCTATCTAACCTTGGAGCCTTATTGTTGCACGACAGGAGAGCCATTGAAAATTCCAACATCGAAAATGGAGGCTCTTCCGTAGTTACTAATAACGCGTCGCGAAAGGTTTTCTGTTCCGGTACAGAGTCTGGACAGACCTTTTTGGCAAAATCGAGTATCCAGCGATCTGAATACTCCTCGCTTTCATTCGAAACGTCACGGTTTCGCATGCGCCTGGCGGTATCCCAAAGAGTGCTCATCGCTGTTTCCCTGGACAACGCGTTTACGAACCGCCGCCAGTACCCGCGTTTTTTCGCCTTTACTAAGCTCTTCATCTGCCTGCCCAGTGCCTCGTACTTTCGAAGCAGGTTGACAGTGCCGTACTCCCGGTAGTCCTTATACGCCGCGGACCTTCGCGCGTACAGCTCAGAGCACTCTTTGTCCCACCATTTGTTGGGAGGGCGCTGTCTAATCGTTACCCCGGGTATCGGTTTCGTCTGAGCTTGAGTCGCGGCGTCGATTATCAAGCCAGCTAAGAACGCGTATTCTTCCTCCGGAGGAAGTTCCTCGTGAGTCTCGATAGATTGCGCTATAATAGACTCATAACACTTCCAATCAATATTACGTGTAAGGTCGTAGGAAATATTGATTGGGTTCGGGGGAGTTGAACCATTAGCAATTGATATAACGATTGGAAGATGATCACTACCGTGGGGATCGTTGATTACTTTCCACCGGCAATCTAACGCTAGTGATGTCGAGCAAAGGGATAGGTCAAGCACGCTTTCACGTGCTGGAGGATTAGGTACACGTGTCGCTTCCCCAGTATTCAAAACTGTCATATTGAAGTCGTCGATCAAGTTACAGATTGAAGAAGATCGGTTGTCGTCGTACAGCGACCCCCATAGCGAACAGTGAGAATTAAAATCTCCCAATATCAAAAAAGGCGCTGCTATATCAGTGAGATGCTTTTGTTCAATCCGCGCGGATGGAGGCATATATAACGAAACAAGGCATAGGTCTTTTCCATTCATATTCGTTTGAATGGCAACGACTTCAATATTCGAGATCGAGGGGAGGTCGATTCGGAAGAAGGAATAGCACTTTTTAATCCCTAAAAGTACCCCTCCACCGTGTGAGTCTCGATCTCGACGAATAATGTTAAAATCGTGGAAATTGAGTTGATCGTTTGAATTGAGAAAGGTTTCACAGAGCGCAAATGCGTCACAATTGTATGTATTTATTAAATGAGAAAATAGATCGAATTTGGGGATGATACTTCTGCAATTCCACTGTAATACAGTGATAAAATTCCTAACCTCTTTCGCCGTATTAGTCATCGAAAGATATGATAGCTGAAATGAGGGGCCAAGTTGCTGCTAGTTGCATCAAAAAGGTTTTCACTGTAGGAAGAAGGGCAAGAAGAATATTTTGTAAGGGATCTGGTATGTTGAATGTTTTAAATATCCAGTCCACAATATCAGAAAATTTTATGAACCCTGTTTCTTTTTTATCTTCTGATCGAGAAATGGGTGCACGAGGGGTTTTTGGTGCCCCAGGAAGCGGTGGGTACTCCTGGTTTGATTTAAAATTAAAACCGGGAGGTACTTGCTTCGGTTTTTCTTCACCGCTTCCTTTTTGTGTTGGCTTATTGGTCATTCCGCTAGGGGTTATCTTGCGACCTTTGCGAGAAAGATTAGGAGAGTTGATCATTCTCCTCTTCCTAGATCCTTCTGGCATGGCATAAGAACACCCTTCGACGGGATCGTCAGATGTACCCTCATCGGTTGGCAAAAAGGAAAAGATGTTTCCTGTCGAGGGTGGCTCAGCACTCTTCAGCATTTCTGCGAAAGAGTGCTTTGATCGTTCCTTGAGGGAACGCTTTATTTTTTCCTCGCACTGTTTGTACGCGGGACACGCCGAAAGGTCATGCCGAGTTCCCTCGCAGTAAAGACACTTTTCAGTATCCTCACTGCAAGCGGTCTCAGCATGATTGCCTCCGCACTTGCTGCAGCGTGCCTTGTTGCAGCAGTAGGTGGCTGTATGACCTAACTGCTTGCAGTTTTGGCAATGCATGACCCGCGGTACGAACAGGCGTACAGGCAGACGAACCCTGTCCAAAGAGATGTAGTTCGGCAGTGCGGATTCGGCGAATGTTACACGGAAGGAATCCGAAGGGAAGAATTTCTTCTTCGCTTCTTCGATGGATACTGAATGCACTAAAACCTGAGAGATCGTTTTACCCGTTAGTAGGAGCTGCAGCTGAGCTGGGTTATGCTTCCTAGAAAAAACGACCAGCTCAGTTTTCTCCGGAGAGAATTCGATACCCAGCTTAAGAGCCCATTCAGACAAATTGTCTAAGGTATCTTGCAATGGTCCTTGCAGATCGCTAGCCTTGCCATCAGTAATGGATACAACGCTATCGTCTGCAAGTTGCCTTAGCGTGCATGAATTTGCAAGACATTCATCGATGTCATTGACGTAAAAATTATATAAGAGAGGACTTAAACATGAGCCCTGGGGGAGGCCCATGTAACTAATTCGGGAAGTTGTCGAATCGCCATGTGAGAAATACATATGCTTTTCTGACAACAAATTGAACAAAAAGTTATTCAAATTTGGTGAAAGTCCCTGCGAATGAAGTTTCGCGCTTAAAACTTCTACAGAGACAGAGTCAAAAGCCCGCAATCGTTCGTCCCTTTGCCCCGGCGAAAGCCAAATTGAGTATCTGAAAGTAACCCGTTTGTTTCGACCCATTTGTCTAACCGTAAGAGGATCATTTTCTCCATTAATTTCAGGAGGCAAGAGAGCATCGCAATCGGCCTATATGAATTGTGATCAGAGGCAGGTTTCCCGGGTTTCCGAATAGCAATGACTTTTACCTCCCTCCAGTCATGCGGAACAATATTTAGCTCAAGAAACTTGTTGAACAAATTCAACAAGCGTCTTTTTGCAGAGTCGGGTAGATTCTTCAACAGGTTGAATTTTATTCTATCTAACCTTGGAGCCTTATTGTTGCACGACAGGAGAGCCATTGAAAATTCCAACATCGAAAATGGAGGCTCTTCCGTAGTTACTAATAACGCGTCGCGAAAGGTTTTCTGTTCCGGTACAGAGTCTGGACAGACCTTTTTGGCAAAATCGAGTATCCAGCGATCTGAATACTCCTCGCTTTCATTCGAAACGTCACGGTTCCGCATGCGCCTGGCGGTATCCCAAAGAGTGCTCATCGCTGTTTCCCTGGACAACGCGTTTACGAACCGCCGCCAGTACCCGCGTTTTTTCGCCTTTACTAAGCTCTTCATCTGCCTGCCCAGTGCCTCGTACTTTCGAAGCAGGTTGACAGTGCCGTACTCCCGGTAGTCCTTATACGCCGCGGACCTTCGCGCGTACAGCTCAGAGCACTCTTTGTCCCACCATTTGTTGGGAGGGCGCTGTCTAATCGTTACCCCGGGTATCGGTTTCGTCTGAGCTTGAGTCGCGGCGTCGATTATCAAGCCAGCTAAGAACGCGTATTCTTCCTCCGGAGGAAGTTCCTCGTGAGTCTCGATAGATTGCGCTATAATAGACTCATAACACTTCCAATCAATATTACGTGTAAGGTCGTAGGAAATATTGATTGGGTTCGGGGGAGTTGAACCATTAGCAATTGATATAACGATTGGAAGATGATCACTACCGTGGGGATCGTTGATTACTTTCCACCGGCAATCTAACGCTAGTGATGTCGAGCAAAGGGATAGGTCAAGCACGCTTTCACGTGCTGGAGGATTAGGTACACGTGTCGCTTCCCCAGTATTCAAAACTGTCATATTGAAGTCGTCGATCAAGTTACAGATTGAAGAAGATCGGTTGTCGTCGTACAGCGACCCCCATAGCGAACAGTGAGAATTAAAATCTCCCAATATCAAAAAAGGCGCTGCTATATCAGTGAGATGCTTTTGTTCAATCCGCGCGGATGGAGGCATATATAACGAAACAAGGCATAGGTCTTTTCCATTCATATTCGTTTGAATGGCAACGACTTCAATATTCGAGATCGAGGGGAGGTCGATTCGGAAGAAGGAATAGCACTTTTTAATCCCTAAAAGTACCCCTCCACCGTGTGAGTCTCGATCTCGACGAATAATGTTAAAATCGTGGAAATTGAGTTGATCGTTTGAATTGAGAAAGGTTTCACAGAGCGCAAATGCGTCACAATTGTATGTATTTATTAAATGAGAAAATAGATCGAATTTGGGGATGATACTTCTGCAATTCCACTGTAATACAGTAATAAAATTCCTAACCTCTTTCGCCGTATTAGTCATCGAAAGATATGATAGCTGAAATGAGGGGCCAAGTTGCTGCTAGTTGCATCTAAAAGGTTTTCACTGTAGGAAGAAGGGCAAGAAGAATATTTTGTAAGGGATCTGGTATGTTGAATGTTTTAAATATCCAGTCCACAATATCAGAAAATTTTATGAACCCTGTTTCTTTTTTATCTTCTGATCGAGAAATGGGTGCACGAGGGGTTTTTGGTGCCCCAGGAAGCGGTGGGTACTCCTGGTTTGATTTAAAATTAAAACCGGGAGGTACTTGCTTCGGTTTTTCTTCACCGCTTCCTTTTTGTGTTGGCTTATTGGTCATTCCGCTAGGGGTTATCTTGCGACCTTTGCGAGAAAGATTAGGAGAGTTGATCATTCTCCTCTTCCTAGATCCTTCTGGCATGGCATAAGAACACCCTTCGACGGGATCGTCAGATGTACCCTCATCGGTTGGCAAAAAGGAAAAGATGTTTCCTGTCGAGGGTGGCTCAGCACTCTTCAGCATTTCTGCGAAAGAGTGCTTTGATCGTTCCTTGAGGGAACGCTTTATTTTTTCCTCGCGCTGTTTGTACGCGGGACACGCCGAAAGGTCATGCCGAGTATCCTCGCAGTAAAGACACTTTTCAGTATCCTCACTGCAAGCGGTCTCAGCATGATTGCCTCCGCACTTGCTGCAGCGTGCCTTGTTGCAGCAGTAGGTGGCTGTATGACCTAACTGCTTGCAGTTTTGGCAATGCATGACCCGCGGTACGAACAGGCGTACAGGCAGACGAACCCTGTCCAAAGAGATGTAGTTCGGCAGTGCGGATCCGGCGAATGTTACACGGAAGGAATCCGAAGGGAAGAATTTCTTCTTCGCTTCTTCGATGGATACTGAATGCACTAAAACCTGAGAGATCGTTTTACCCGTTAGTAGGAGCTGCAGCTGAGCTGGGTTATGCTTCCTAGAAAAAACGACCAGCTCAGTTTTCTCCGGAGAGAATTCGATACCCAGCTTAAGAGCCCATTCAGACAAATTGTCTAAGGTATCTTGCAATGGTCCTTGCAGATCGCTAGCCTTGCCATCAGTAATGGATACAACGCTATCGTCTGCAAGTTGCCTTAGCGTGCATGAATTTGCAAGACATTCATCGATGTCATTGACGTAAAAATTATATAAGAGAGGACTTAAACATGAGCCCTGGGGGAGGCCCATGTAACTTATTCGGGAAGTTGTCGAATCGCCATGTGAGAAATACATATGCTTTTCTGACAACAAATTGAACAAAAAGTTATTCAAATTTGGTGAAAGTCCCTGCGAATGAAGTTTCGCGCTTAAAACTTCTACAGAGACAGAGTTAAAAGCCCGCAATCGTTCGTCCCTTTGCCCCGGCGAAAGCCAAATTGAGTATCTGAAAGTAACCCGTTTGTTTCGACCCATTTGTCTAACCGTAAGAGGATCATTTTCTCCATTAATTTCAGGAGGCAAGAGAGCATCGCAATCGGCCTATATGAATTGTGATCAGAGGCAGGTTTCCCGGGTTTCCGAATAGCAATGACTTTTACCTCCCTCCAGTCATGCGGAACAATATTTAGCTCAAGAAACTTGTTGAACAAATTCAACAAGCGTCTTTTTGCAGAGTCGGGTAGATTCTTCAACAGGTTGAATTTTATTCTATCTAACCTTGGAGCCTTATTGTTGCACGACAGGAGAGCCATTGAAAATTCCAACATCGAAAATGGAGGCTCTTCCGTAGTTACTAATAACGCGTCGCGAAAGGTTTTCTGTTCCGGTACAGAGTCTGGACAGACCTTTTTGGCAAAATCGAGTATCCAGCGATCTGAATACTCCTCGCTTTCATTCGAAACGTCACGGTTCCGCATGCGCCTGGCGGTATCCCAAAGAGTGCTCATCGCTGTTTCCCTGGACAACGCGTTTACGAACCGCCGCCAGTACCCGCGTTTTTTCGCCTTTACTAAGCTCTTCATCTGCCTGCCCAGTGCCTCGTACTTTCGAAGCAGGTTGACAGTGCCGTACTCCCGGTAGTCCTTATACGCCGCGGACCTTCGCGCGTACAGCTCAGAGCACTCTTTGTCCCACCATTTGTTGGGAGGGCGCTGTCTAATCGTTACCCCGGGTATCGGTTTCGTCTGAGCTTGAGTCGCGGCGTCGATTATCAAGCCAGCTAAGAACGCGTATTCTTCCTCCGGAGGAAGTTCCTCGTGAGTCTCGATAGATTGCGCTATAATAGACTCATAACACTTCCAATCAATATTACGTGTAAGGTCGTAGGAAATATTGATTGGGTTCGGGGGAGTTGAACCATTAGCAATTGATATAACGATTGGAAGATGATCACTACCGTGGGGATCGTTGATTACTTTCCACCGGCAATCTAACGCTAGTGATGTCGAGCAAAGGGATAGGTCAAGCACGCTTTCACGTGCTGGAGGATTAGGTACACGTGTCGCTTCCCCAGTATTCAAAACTGTCATATTGAAGTCGTCGATCAAGTTACAGATTGAAGAAGATCGGTTGTCGTCGTACAGCGACCCCCATAGCGAACAGTGAGAATTAAAATCTCCCAATATCAAAAAAGGCGCTGCTATATCAGTGAGATGCTTTTGTTCAATCCGCGCGGATGGAGGCATATATAACGAAACAAGGCATAGGTCTTTTCCATTCATATTCGTTTGAATGGCAACGACTTCAATATTCGAGATCGAGGGGAGGTCGATTCGGAAGAAGGAATAGCACTTTTTAATCCCTAAAAGTACCCCTCCACCGTGTGAGTCTCGATCTCGACGAATAATGTTAAAATCGTGGAAATTGAGTTGATCGTTTGAATTGAGAAAGGTTTCACAGAGCGCAAATGCGTCACAATTGTATGTATTTATTAAATGAGAAAATAGATCGAATTTGGGGATGATACTTCTGCAATTCCACTGTAATACAGTGATAAAATTCCTAACCTCTTTCGCCGTATTAGTCATCGAAAGATATGATAGCTGAAATGAGGGGCCAAGTTGCTGCTAGTTGCATCTAAAAGGTTTTCACTGTAGGAAGAAGGGCAAGAAGAATATTTTGTAAGGGATCTGGTATGTTGAATGTTTTAAATATCCAGTCCACAATATCAGAAAATTTTATGAACCCTGTTTCTTTTTTATCTTCTGATCGAGAAATGGGTGCACGAGGGGTTTTTGGTGCCCCAGGAAGCGGTGGGTACTCCTGGTTTGATTTAAAATTAAAACCGGGAGGTACTTGCTTCGGTTTTTCTTCACCGCTTCCTTTTTGTGTTGGCTTATTGGTCATTCCGCTAGGGGTTATCTTGCGACCTTTGCGAGAAAGATTAGGAGAGTTGATCATTCTCCTCTTCCTAGATCCTTCTGGCATGGCATAAGAACACCCTTCGACGGGATCGTCAGATGTACCCTCATCGGTTGGCAAAAAGGAAAAGATGTTTCCTGTCGAGGGTGGCTCAGCACTCTTCAGCATTTCTGCGAAAGAGTGCTTTGATCGTTCCTTGAGGGAACGCTTTATTTTTTCCTCGCGCTGTTTGTACGCGGGACACGCCGAAAGGTCATGCCGAGTTCCCTCGCAGTAAAGACACTTTTCAGTATCCTCACTGCAAGCGGTCTCAGCATGATTGCCTCCGCACTTGCTGCAGCGTGCCTTGTTGCAGCAGTAGGTGGCTGTATGACCTAACTGCTTGCAGTTTTGGCAATGCATGACCCGCGGTACGAACAGGCGTACAGGCAGACGAACCCTGTCCAAAGAGATGTAGTTCGGCAGTGCGGATCCGGCGAATGTTACACGGAAGGAATCCGAAGGGAAGAATTTCTTCTTCGCTTCTTCGATGGATACTGAATGCAATGCTTGACATCCAGTATCTTTACATCTTGAATCAGGGGGTTCTTGAAGCAGCCAACCCCGTGACGCAAAATGTCATCGACCGTGAGGCTTCCTTCGGTAACCACACCGTCGATCTCCACGTCCTTGGCAGGGATGTACACGCGGTACTCTCTCGTGAAGAGCTCGTAGCTAGCAATTGCGTTTGCTTGCTTCAAGCTACTCACAACAACTCGCAGTTTGTTCGGTCTAACCTTTGTAATTTCGGTTACGTCCGAAAACTGTTTTGCCAGGTCCTTGCCGATTTGAATTATATTTAGAGGCTTCTTTATGGGCCTGAAGTAAACTACGAACGGACCTTTCGAAGCATCTGGGTAAGCTTTCACCCGTGTTGCCGGTACCCTTGGTACGGGGCTAGGTAGCGGGGAAGGTAGAGGGGAATTGATGGGGGAGATCTCAATCTCTTCCCCAGTTGTTTCCACATCCAGGAATAGTTGCACCTGCATGTCGTCCATTTTGCGGGAGCGTTACGCTCTACCGCACACAAACGATAAATATTCGAATGTGGAGGGGGGTCAAGTAGTTGCTATTAAATTTTAAAAACAATTTTTCAAACTACAATGGATCAAAATAAAAAAAAAAGGCAGTAATACTAATACTAATAACAATAGTAATAATAATAATAATAATAATAATAATAATAATAATAATAATAATAATAATAATAATAATAATAATAATAATAATAATAATAATAATAATAATAATAATAATAATAATAATAATAATAATAATAATAATAATAATAATAATAATAATAATAATAATAATAATAATAATAATAATAATAATAATAATAATAATAATAATAATAATAATAATAATAATAATAATAATAATAATAATAATAATAATAATAATAATAATAATAATAATAATAATAATAATAATAATAATAATAATAATAATAATAATAATAATAATAATAATAATAATAATAATAATAATAATAATAATAATAATAATAATAATAATAATAATAATAATAATAATAATAATAATAATAATAATAATAATAATAATAATAATAATAATAATAATAATAATAATAATAATAATAATAATAATAATAATAATAATAATAATAATAATAATAATAATAATAATAATAATAATAATAATAATAATAATAATAATAATAATAATAATAATAATAATAATAATAATAATAATAATAATAATAATAATAATAATAATAATAATAATAATAATAATAATAATAATAATAATAATAATAATAATAATAATAATAATAATAATAATAATAATAATAATAATAATAATAATAATAATAATAATAATAATAATAATAATAATAATAATAATAATAATAATAATAATAATAATAATAATAATAATAATAATAATAATAATAATAATAATAATAATAATAATAATAATAATAATAATAATAATAATAATAATAATAATAATAATAATAATAATAATAATAATAATAATAATAATAATAATAATAATAATAATAATAATAATAATAATAATAATAATAATAATAATAATAATAATAATAATAATAATAATAATAATAATAATAATAATAATAATAATAATAATAATAATAATAATAATAATAATAATAATAATAATAATAATAATAATAATAATAATAATAATAATAATAATAATAATAATAATAATAATAATAATAATAATAATAATAATAATAATAATAATAATAATAATAATAATAATAATAATAATAATAATAATAATAATAATAATAATAATAATAATAATAATAATAATAATAATAATAATAATAATAATAATAATAATAATAATAATAATAATAATAATAATAATAATAATAATAATAATAATAATAATAATAATAATAATAATAATAATAATAATAATAATAATAATAATAATAATAATAATAATAATAATAATAATAATAATAATAATAATAATAATAATAATAATAATAATAATAATAATAATAATAATAATAATAATAATAATAATAATAATAATAATAATAATAATAATAATAATAATAATAATAATAATAATAATAATAATAATAATAATAATAATAATAATAATAATAATAATAATAATAATAATAATAATAATAATAATAATAATAATAATAATAATAATAATAATAATAATAATAATAATAATAATAATAATAATAATAATAATAATAATAATAATAATAATAATAATAATAATAATAATAATAATAATAATAATAATAATAATAATAATAATAATAATAATAATAATAATAATAATAATAATAATAATAATAATAATAATAATAATAATAATAATAATAATAATAATAATAATAATAATAATAATAATAATAATAATAATAATAATAATAATAATAATAATAATAATAATAATAATAATAATAATAATAATAATAATAATAATAATAATAATAATAATAATAATAATAATAATAATAATAATAATAATAATAATAATAATAATAATAATAATAATAATAATAATAATAATAATAATAATAATAATAATAATAATAATAATAATAATAATAATAATAATAATAATAATAATAATAATAATAATAATAATAATAATAATAATAATAATAATAATAATAATAATAATAATAATAATAATAATAATAATAATAATAATAATAATAATAATAATAATAATAATAATAATAATAATAATAATAATAATAATAATAATAATAATAATAATAATAATAATAATAATAATAATAATAATAATAATAATAATAATAATAATAATAATAATAATAATAATAATAATAATAATAATAATAATAATAATAATAATAATAATAATAATAATAATAATAATAATAATAATAATAATAATAATAATAATAATAATAATAATAATAATAATAATAATAATAATAATAATAATAATAATAATAATAATAATAATAATAATAATAATAATAATAATAATAATAATAATAATAATAATAATAATAATAATAATAATAATAATAATAATAATAATAATAATAATAATAATAATAATAATAATAATAATAATAATAATAATAATAATAATAATAATAATAATAATAATAATAATAATAATAATAATAATAATAATAATAATAATAATAATAATAATAATAATAATAATAATAATAATAATAATAATAATAATAATAATAATAATAATAATAATAATAATAATAATAATAATAATAATAATAATAATAATAATAATAATAATAATAATAATAATAATAATAATAATAATAATAATAATAATAATAATAATAATAATAATAATAATAATAATAATAATAATAATAATAATAATAATAATAATAATAATAATAATAATAATAATAATAATAATAATAATAATAATAATAATAATAATAATAATAATAATAATAATAATAATAATAATAATAATAATAATAATAATAATAATAATAATAATAATAATAATAATAATAATAATAATAATAATAATAATAATAATAATAATAATAATAATAATAATAATAATAATAATAATAATAATAATAATAATAATAATAATAATAATAATAATAATAATAATAATAATAATAATAATAATAATAATAATAATAATAATAATAATAATAATAATAATAATAATAATAATAATAATAATAATAATAATAATAATAATAATAATAATAATAATAATAATAATAATAATAATAATAATAATAATAATAATAAATAATAATAATAATAATAATAATAATAATAATAATAATAATAATAATAATAATAATAATAATAATAATAATAATAATAATAATAATAATAATAATAATAATAATAATAATAATAATAATAATAATAATAATAAATAATAATAATAATAATAATAATAATAATAATAATAATAATAATAATAATAATAATAATAATAATAATAATAATAATAATAATAATAATAATAATAATAATAATAATAATAATAATAATAATAATAATAATAATAATAATAATAATAATAATAATAATAATAATAATAATAATAATAATAATAATAATAATAATAATAATAATAATAATAATAATAATAATAATAATAATAATAATAATAATAATAATAATAATAATAATAATAATAATAATAATAATAATAATAATAATAATAATAATAATAATAATAATAATAATAATAATAATAATAATAATAATAATAATAATAATAATAATAATAATAATAATAATAATAATAATAATAATAATAATAATAATAATAATAATAATAATAATAATAATAATAATAATAATAATAATAATAATAATAATAATAATAATAATAATAATAATAATAATAATAATAATAATAATAATAATAATAATAATAATAATAATAATAATAATAATAATAATAATAATAATAATAATAATAATAATAATAATAATAATATTAATAATAATAATAATAATAATATAATAATAATAATAATAA